>NC_048299.1:267342047-267375517 GCF_013100865.1 Trachemys scripta elegans | reverse complement strand
CTAGTGGCACCGAGACCACTTAGCGATTAATGAGTCTGCTACAGCCTTAGCTGAGCAGATGTGGCTTTTAGCTCGGGCAGTAGAGCCTCATATGCTGAAGTCCCAAGTTCAATCCCACCTGCCGACGACTGGGGTCTTAGGTGTTACACTAAGAACTAGATGCTCAGCGTGGGTGGGGCGCGGGTGAGAGACGGTCTGTAAGAGCCTTGTCTTCTCTAGATAGGGAACATGAAACACACACTGACCAGTGGGTTACATTTGTCTATCTGTAAAATAGGGAGAGTAAAAACTGTACCTCAAAGGCAGGAAAAAGCATCGTAAGGCTGTGATGTTTAAAAAATAATTAGTGATTTTGGGGGCCCCACTTTAAAAAACCTTAAAGGGGCCTGATTGTCAGGAAGCTTTGCGCTCCTGCTCTCATCTTGGCCTTGAGACCCTCTAGATGGAAGGTGTTATGTAAGTGCCATATATTACCATTGATTACTATTAGATAGGAGAGCCAGGCCAAGTCAGGAACAGCTCCCCCACACCTGAGAGATACCAACCAAGGTGCTACTTAGAACTTGGCAGCTCCTGGGGTGTAACTGAGCGTAGTGGAGGAGGTGTGCCAGGTTGCCTAAGGCAGCAAAGCCCCCAGGGTAAGTTCTGGGTAGCTGACAATTTGGGCCGTGCTGCTCTTGCCAAAAGGGAACTTCAGGCACTTTGTCTGCCAAAAAATGTTTTGTCAGACTCTGGGGAGCAAAAACTCGTGTGAAGCCAAATATAACATGAAGGAAAAGCTGGTAAATTTAAAAAAACTAGGTAATAGGTTAAATTTGCCTGCCCCAAGCCCTGCTGAAATCCATGGCAAAACTGACCGATGTCAGAGAGAGTCAGGTTCTAAATATAGCCTTCCGTGGAGACCGGTGCAGTTCTACGGACTTCCAGGAGGTGTAAGGGAGAGAAGTTAGACCAGTGAGTCCTAGAGCCCTATTGAGAGCTAAGTATAGCCGGTGAGCTCTATTTTTAATCATACTAAAATATTCATAAAGGAGAAAATGAGGTTTAAACAAGGAACTGGATTCAAAGGGGAGGTTTTCGTGAAAAAGACCCTCTCAAAGGGACGCCTGCTATGGGAGAGAGGGCGCTGATGACCCATCAGCAGAGTCATAATTCCTGCTTCACAAACACAATCGGGTGTGACTAGTGTAAATCAGTGTAATGCCATTGACCTCAGTGGTGCTATGAGGACTGTCCGGAGCTAATCTGTTGATGGAAAAATGGATGATGAGTTTTCAAAGGCTTTGTGTAAGAACCCACAGGGCTAGAAGGTGGGACCATGTGGGTTCTGGACCACTGACCTCTCCACATCATCACAGGTGCCTTAGGCTAAGCTTTTATGGGAGCACCCTGTGAGGCTGGGCCCAGCAGGACGTACCACCCAGCAGGACCTGAAGCAGCACCTCACAGCCCCCTGGTTGGCTGACACCAATACTTAAGCCAGGAAGTCATGGCAGGGAGTTGTCTGAGCAGCAATACAGGCTGCCTGCCTGTCTTGCTTGCTTCAGACCCTGTGAGTGAGAGATCCCAGACTTCGGCTTCTGATCCTCCTGGTTTATTCTCTGGCTTACCTTGGACTCTGACCTCCTGGTAGTTGGACCCTGCCTGCCTACTGTCGCTGGACTCCTGCGTAGCTTTTTATTTTATTTAAAGTGAATTTTGTAATGTGGTATGACGCCACCGTGGGTTCGGCTCTGGTCGTTACAGTTTCAAGCTTAACAGAGTGAAAGGCACCTCTGCTACTTGCTGCAGATTTAGAGTCTCTAGGAACACATAAAGGCCCAGGGTAATGACCACACATACAGACACTAGTACAAGTCTGTTTTACAAGTTTTATTAAAGTTACTATTAAAGTTATGATTACCCAAGCATATAGAAATTCTATACAGACCCATGCACAAGTTACAAATATAGTTATACTCACATCCTTAACAATAGTGTTAGGGTCTGATGTCTCTCTCATAGATTGGTCATCAGTAGAGGGGTGGTTCCCGCTGGAGTTTCCCATGGGAGCTCAGTTTTCCTAAGCTAGGCACCCTCTTTTATAATGTAATTCTGACTATAGCTCATTAGCATTTCTGCAGAGAGTGTACTCTGTGGCTGCTCTTACTGTTAATTTTTCACAATATCACCCATTGGTGCATCTTTACCCATAATCTTAGGGCATCCGGTTATTCTTTGGTCACTTACTTATATCAGCGTTTCTTATCTCCAAGGCCTAAAATAGCTAAGCTAAAATTTTGCAGACCTCAGCCTACAGGCCTTGTGATTCAGCCCTACTTACTTAGATATCTAATACATGATTATTCCCTCGACATACTGCTTGATCTTACACTTCTATAATCCTACACCTTAACTCTATTTAACATACAGTGATTATATATGACATTACATGTTAGTTAATCATAACCCACAATAAATGAACAATAAACTAAAATCATTGGCTACATCTGGCCTGTCTTGGACTCTGATTCTCTGGTACCCGACCCAGCCTGACTCCTGACTCCCATTCTGATCACTAGGTCTGACTGCCCAGGACTTGGTCATGACACTTTGTCCCTCATTTAGTCACTTCTACTTACAACAACTGAGTGCAAAGTGGTAGTAAAGAGATTTGGGGAAAACATGCCACTATTAGTTTTACAGCACCGTAGTATGGGACTGAATGAGGAAATTCTGCCTCTACATGCACAGGGTTGTGCAGGTACATTTGAGGGCATAGTTTAGCAGGTGATGAAAGATTTACAGACTAAGGGGTTTAAAAACTTCAGAGCATTCAGTCTTCTGAGATTATTTTTGGTGTAGTTTCGCCCCAACATGCACTTCTGCTTTGAAATAGGAGATGGATTCGACACTGGGCTTATTGCGAAAATGAAGTACTCCCTACACTTGCTGCTGCAGCAAAAACTGGGTTATAAAGCAGCACAGATTATCTCAGAATATTTGCATAGCCCTGTTAGTGCTCATCATAACAGCATTTTACAGTTATAGAAGACCTTTCATCCCAAAGGTACTATACAATCTATACAAGGACTCAGCCACCCACCAACGGGGGAGAAAATGTTCAGGACCCTCTTCTTATCTCAGGCACGCAGTAGCCCTTTAAAGAGCAAGGAAGGAGCTGATTGCTCCCCCCGCCATCTGGAGTTTGTGCTCCACTACTTCCCACATGTTCCCTCCCTTAGCAGGTGGGAGATGTGGTAGAATTCCACTTCCCATTGGGTAAGATGACTGTGTAAGGTACTCTCCTGCAATCTCTGTACTCAAGCAAAGCTGGTCACCACTACAGGCTGTTGTTAAGGAATCCTGGAGACCTAACATGGGGAACTGCCCCAGTGTCCTTAACTCACCCGAGCTATGAGGTAGAGATGGTCTTGAATTGAAAATGCCAGATCTGAAATTCCCTGAACTTTGGGGTGGGTTAAAATGCAGATCCAAATGATGTATTCTCTGGCCTATCTCTGCTATGAATGCACCGCTCCACCTACACATGTATCCACTAGAGAATCAGTCCCTTTATCTTTTGGTCTCTTTATCACCATACTCCCAATTACACGTAGCTCAGTGATCTCATCTCTTCCTATATTTCCCTTCTCACTCACTCCCACTCTTCCCATTGCTGGTCTCCTTTCAATTCAGCTCTCCCATCGTCTTTGCTACCACTACACCAGCCATCTAGCATAGTCTGTCCCACACTTTAATAATTGTACTCCCCCTTTTAAACGGCAGTTCTGAAGCCATACACCGATAGCCTGTGGTTGACCACCTTTCGTATCTTAACTACCTCTGTAGACTTAGGTACCTGAGTCCCAGTTCTAAGCACCATTGCAAGCCACAATTCCTGGTTGGCTGCTGCCAACCCAGTAGGTGCCTAAGCTCAGTCAGCTGTAAGAGTTCCCCAGGTACCTAGGTTTCTCTCTCTGGGCATGTGCACTGCTGTTCCACTGTAGGCATCTGGCCACCTATCGCCTGCCTAAGCCCCAGAACACGTCATGAACCCCGGGGAAGATAGACATTCCTCTACCTCTCTTGCCTGATCTGGCAGGCAAAATCTGACCATTGAGCATTGCAATGCCGGAGTCCCTTTGTGGCTCTGGGCCTCTGTCCCCAGTGGCTCACACACTTTTTCATCTCTGTTGTGCATTGCAAAACACTTGTATGAATGCTGCATTATACCATTATGTGGTGTAATACAGTTGTAATACTTGGACTGCCACATCATCCGGAAGACTATTGCCCTTGTAATGGAGAGATCCCACATGATTCCACAGATACTGACTATCTGAGGCTCAAAGTTTCACGCTAGAGAGCTGACCACATTTTTTTTTTTTTTTTTTGAAGGAAAGGCTTTTCATTGGAAAGGTGACTTTTTTTCAGTGTAAACATTTTATGGAAACTTTTTATTAATGCCTGCTGCAATGGTGTTTTTCAGTGTAGCCACTTGCCTAGGAAGAACTGGAGTGACACCCTCCAATTTACATAGGCCACTGCACAGCTGTAGGGTAAGATTTTTAAAGCCACCAGGGGATTAGGAGGCCCAGGTCTCTCTTAATTTTCCATGGATTGAATGTGCAAATTCTTTAATCACACCCATAGCTTTTAGGCACATCCAAGCTTGGGTGGATTAGATCCACTAACCTAGAGGACACAGTGTCATGACTGTGTTGTTTTGTCCCTTACTAGAGAGTGCTGCGTGATGGCCTATGAGGCAGCTGGGTGGGTTCCTAAAAGATATCATCTCTTAGTATGAGAGAATGCATGAGAAACAGCATCCATAAGAGAGGGGAGATATGCTTAAAACAATAACATATACCAGCTTTCATAATGAGTCAAGCTGTACTGTGGAGTGTGCTATTTCCCACACCCGACCATACGGCTAGGCTGCTAAACTTCTGAGTAAGCCGTTTGGCAGGGGCCCTGATGAAAAACTTAAACTATCTTTAACTCTCTGTAGCTGCACATCGGCTCTCATCTGAGGTTTGCTGGGTTCTAGCACTGCTAGCGTGGAAAGGTCTTTTCCCAGAAATTCCCTTAAAGCCTGGAGTGAGGCAGCTAGAAAAGTGGGAGGTGGCGCTCATATGAGTACGACTGGGTGTCGCTAAAGAGGAATCAAGCATGAGTCGGGGGAGGGATAGCTCAGTGGTTTGCACATTAGCCTGCTAAACCCAGGGTTGTGGGTTCAATCCTTGAGGGGGCCATTTAGGGATCTGGGGCAAAAATCTGTTAGGGATGGTACTTGGTCCTGGTGTGAAAGCAGGGGACTGGACTCAATGACCTTTCAAGATCCCCTTCAGTTCAATGATTTGGATGAAATCAATGCCCTGGAAATAAAAAAAAAGTTAAAGTTGTTGGTTAAATCTCTAACTCTTTTTTCAACTGGGTTCTCTCTTTTCTGCATCTTAAATCTTTTTTGGGATCCCTGCTTTGACACTGGCTCTCTGCTCAAAAGAACAGATCAGAACCAGGAAGGGGATCTATGGCTTTGCAGGTTCTCTGTGATTACGTTTGCTTTTCATTATGTTGCCAGTGGGGAGGCGCAGGGATGGTGGGAGAGCAGTGGCACATACCTCCACAGTTACTACTGCGTAAGTCTCTGCTATGTACGTTACACAAAGGATACCGAAGCTATGTCTTTAGTACAGTGCAATTGCTGGACAGCAGCTACAATGAAAGCAATTACAGCTGCCATTTGGCCCAGGGAAAGAACTCAGCACCTTTGCTGGCTTTCTAGAATAGAATCTTTCCCAATATGCTTTACCGTTGCCTAGCATCTTCCATACAAATGTATCACAGGATGCGCCATGCCTTAATAGCCAACAACTTAAAATACAGATACAACCCAGCCTCGTGTACCCAAAGCCTGGATCACTTGTCTGTCAAATATGCTCTTCAGATGAAATGTCTCATAGTTGGGGGGTCAACTGAGAGGTGAATTTTTTTGGCGAGGAGGGGGGTAAGTTTCAAGGCAGTTTTCGCTTTTGATACGTTGTAGAAGTTTTTTCTTTTCTGGTCATGTTATGCCTGTGCGGTGTTTTAGTTTCCAATCAATTTCAAATTGAAATCTGATGATTTCGACTACTCAGGTGAAGCAATAGCTTATGCTCCACTCTCTGCCACTGATCTCGCTTGAGCTACTGTGGAGTTAATTACTGCTCCTCCTGAGGGGTGTGTGGGGGGGAAAATCAGGCCTACCACTACAGTAATGCGCTACACTGTACTATCCATGGGTACATTTATCTGGCAAAACTATCCCCCCCACGGCAAAGAGTCTACAAACTTGGGCTCACACTATGGCACTAAAATTAGCTGTGTGGGCATTCTGGCTCGGGATGGAGCTCAGACTCTGAACCCTGGCGAGGGAGGTGGGTTTCACAGCCCAAGCTCCAGCCTGAGTTGGAATGTCTACACTGCCGTAGCACAAGCCTGATCCTGGAGACGTGCTACTGTGGGGGTTTGGGTTTTTTTTTTTGCCAAGTAGACATATTCTTAAAGACTGGAAACAACAGGACCAATTCTGCTGCCATACCAGTCAATGGTAATGGTCATCCTGACTTCAATGGTGTTTGGGCTCAAAAGTCCAGGCGGGAATGGAAAAGGAGACATAGGGGGAGAGGACCGGGAGGGAAATGGAGTGGGTGGTGTATTTGGTGAAGTGGTATGAAACTGCAGTCCCCACTCCCTGGGAAGGGACCAGAGGGCAAAAGAAAGGCATGGAGGATGGATAGGGCAGGGGACATGGAGGGTGGAGTGAAGGGGCACAGGGAACTGCATGGCATACCAGTGGGACATGGAAAGGAGAAGCAGACATGGAAGGGGAGTACGGGGCTCATAAGAAGTTTGGAGCGTGATAGGACTGATTCATTTCATCCAGTGTATGTGGAGTATTTTTTGGGCACTCAGCCACTAATGATGTCGAGAAGCTTTACAAAATCTGATACTTACAAGTGGCCTTTCTACCAAATAGAAGGTTGAGCCTGTTACATCAGGCATCATGGCCTAGAAATCAGGTCCTGTGTACGGATCAAACACGCATGGTGGATAAGACTGTGATTGGGAGGGTTGGAGCTCAAGTTTTGGCATTTGCATCTAAATCCAAACTTCCCCCAGGGAGCAGAGGGGAGTTGGACCCAGCATTTTGACTCAGGTTAGAGTTGGACAAATAGGGGGTGGGGGAAATGATTTACTAACATATTCACAAAACAAGTTCATTATTGGATCCTGTCACGTTGGTTGTCCGAGGCAAGGTAGGTCAGCTAATATCCTTTATTGGAACAACTTCTGTTGGTGGAAGGGCCAAGCTTTCGAGCTACAAATGAAGCTGATTAGTGGTTCTGTTGCTGGGTATGATTATGAAGTTTTATAAAGAATAGTCAACTTTTGCACATTGTAGCTGTATTTTATGATCTTATGGTGCTGAATACAGTGGGTTGACTGTGTTACAAAGTGCACATGAATAGAACTAGGATGAGCATTGTATGACATTTTTCTTTCTGGAATTTATTGGATATTTATTTTGAGATGTTTTATTAGTTGATTTGGGTTTTAAAAAGAAATTGAGGTTATTTAAGTTTAGGAGAATTGTTCGTTCCAAAATGAGACTATGAAATAAGCCAATATATACACTGGATAAAGAACATTACTGGCTTGCATTTAGAATATATTTGAGATTTTGTAGATTTGCATATTAAGCATTTTTTTCACTACTGTGATGTCCGTGCATTATCCTTCTCATTTTTGAATCTTTTTTTATTTAGCAGGAGTTATGGAATGTTGGCTCAGCTGTCAAATGTGTTTTGTTTCGTTCCCAAGGACCATTATTCTCCAAAGTGATGATTTAAGTCTGGAGGTGGCACTATACGATCTGCATGCAGCAGAAGTTCTCAAACAACAGTCCCTAGGTCACCATTGCACCACAGGCATCTCCCTGGTGGTCTGCAGAATTTAAACATTTTGACAACCAGGCAGTGGGTGACTGGGATGAGAGTTGGCCTGGGAGAAGGCGTCTCATATCTCTGGAATGAGAAGTTGGAGAATCACCATACAGAGTGAAACTTGGGCTGAATAAGTTTCAGACAAGTCACTGCGTATTTGTTTAGTGGAAAAAGAATAGAAATAAATGGTGATTTGGTTGGCTGGTATTGTCCAACAACAAGACTGTCACTCGCAATAAGAGTCCTTTAAATCTTTGATATTTAGAGTCATGTCACACAAAAACAAAGATCACAGTAGTGGAAATCAAGTGAGAGAGCTGGAAGGACCTGCTTTCATTTAAACTCACCTCATGTTATAATGAGCTACTGAAGCTTAGCTCTGGATGAACCCCACATTGGTGATGAGTATATAATATAAACATGGAGCAGATCTTCCCACTCACACCCACTATGATATGCGATTACTTGAGATTAAGTGGACAGTTTTAAACAATTAAATCTTTACGTGATACATTTCTCAGATCACATTTGAAGTGAAAAATTAAATCTAATCACAACCATCAAGTCACTATTGATGTCTCCATAATCACTGTTAACGGAGCATGTTTGGCTGAACTATAAAATTAAGATCTGGGGTTTAATATTTTTAAGTTTTCTAATCTTTTTTTTCATTCTGATACGATTTAGCTACACACCATAAAAGTGAGACAGAGAAATGACAACCTCATTTCCCTAGCTTTGTATCTTTTTCTTATATCATTAGGCAATAAATCTTTTGATTCCTCTGTTATTGTGTTGATTGCTTATTGATCAGGATGTTAATCTCGAATCCAGGAGTGCTATATAGTGAATTGCTGTCCTCAGTAAAATCTTTGGAAACCTAGATCCACGCAGATGGCTCTAATTGCTCATTTACTGGCTAAAGTCCCAGCCAGCAAACAAAACCTCATGGATAATTTTATTAATGCATTTCAACACCACTGGTGAAACTTGGGCCTTTTTGGAGTCAATGGGAGTTTTGCCATTGACTTCAATAAGGCCAGGATTTTACCCAATTTTCAATAAGACAGTGTACTGTATTACTTACCTGTGATAGATTTGTGTACATGTTCACATCTTCTACAGATACCTACATGGGGATCAAATATTTAATAATGGGCTCTTCAATCTTGCAGAGAAAGAGGTAACATGAATGGCTGGAAGTTGAAGCTATTCAAATTCAGACTAGAAATAAGGCATACATTTTTTAACAGTGAGAATAATTAACTTTTGAAACATCTTACCGTGGGTTGTGGTGGATTTTCCATCATTGACAATTTTTAAATCACAATTGGATCTTTTAGGAAATGACACGCTTGAGGAATTCTTTGGGGGAAGTTCTACAGCCTGTGTTATACAGTGGGTCAGACTAGATTTATCACAATTGTGTCTTCTGGCCGTGGAATCTCTGTGCGCATACCTCTTGATACCCACCCACAACACACCCTGGCAATGCTTATATCGCTTCATTATTCTTTGACCTCCATTTTTTTGTATAAACTTGCTGTTTGCAAGTTTCCTGCTTCTCTACCATGTGTCACATCAGGATCACATTCCTACTGGCAGCTTGTAATGGGATGAATAAGAAAAAAGAAAACAAAATCAGATGCAATACTGTGGCCTAAGCATCCGATGGTGACAACAGACGGGCAGTGCCAAGTTACGAGTCTATGCTCAGGGATTTGCTTAGCCATGCCCAGACAGGTGTGTTTCTCCTGTGATCGCCATCTTCACGGTATTTCACTGAAGGGAACCATGTGTGATCTTTGCCTAAAGCTGAGAACTCACTGGTTGTTATGGTTACTGTTGGATGTATGTGCAGAAATCCTTTTCAGAGTTATGTAACATGTAGAACATGGTGTTCCAAAGCTCCTGGAAGTGAAACTGATCTCCAAGTGTGGGGTGGTTCTCAGAGCTAACTCAATCCAGAGTTAGAACAACTGACATCTTTCGACCTGGCCCAGCTGAGGGTTGACAGCCTAGACAAGGGACAGGCTTAGACTTTTACAAAGCACAAAAGAACCCAAGACAAAGATCTTAGATAGGGTAACCATGGGGGTGAACGGAAGTTAACACAATACCCAGTTTATGAAGAGACACAAAAAGTCTGGAACCGTCTAATAGGCAGGACCAGCTCCAGGGTTTTTGCTGCCCCAAGCAGCGGGGGAAAAGAAAAAAAAAGCCGTGATCGCAATTGCGATCGGCAGCAGCTCCATTGCGCCGTTTTCTTCTTCGGCAGGAATTCGGCGGCAGGTGCTTCCCTCTGAGAGGGACCCGTCGCCGAATTGCCACCGAACAGCCCAACCTGCCGCCCCTTCCCCTTGGCCACCCCAAGCACCTGCTTGCTGGGCTGGTGCCTGGAGCTGGCCCTGCTAATAGGAGAAAGAAGGGCACAAGACGGCACCCATTATGGTGGCAACACTCTACTAGCGGGAATGTCTCATGGAAAGTGGATCCCAGCTCTCTCTGCTGGACAAGCAATGAATGGACTGACGACTGGGTGAGAAATACCTTATCAGACAGGAAAGAGATTTGTTCATATGTGTAGGCTCTAGACTGTGTTTTATATTTCTTACATCTATAAGCATATGTTTCCAATTCTTCTACTTGCTTCTATTTTTGAATCTTTGTCAATGGCACATGGCCCATCAGTGACTGCTAGCAACAAATATCCCCAATGGCCAGTGATGGGACACTTGAAGAGGAGGGCTCTGAGTTACTACAGAGAATTCTTTCCCAGGTGTCTGGCTGGTGGGTCTTGCCGACATGCTCAGGGTCGAACTGACTGCCATATTTGGGGTCGGGAAGGAATTTTGCCCCAGGTTAGATTGGCAGTGACCCTGGGGTTTTTTCACCTTCCTCTGCAGCATGGGGCATGGGTCACTTGCAGGTTTAAACTAGAGTAAATGGTGGATTCTCTGTGACTTGAAGTCTTTAAATCATGATCCGAGGACTTCAGTAACTCAACCAGAGGTTAGGGGTCTATTACAGGAATGGGTGGGTGAGGTTCTGTGACCTGCAATGTGCAGCAAGTCAGACTAGATGATCACAACGGTCCTTTCTGACCTTAACATCTAGGAATCTATGAGATAAATGTCTATGTGTTTTTTCTAAAGAACAATCAAGTGCTGTGTGAACGGAGGTGAACCTAGTGAACTAGGAGGCAGGGCTTCCACGGAGGCAACAAATGTGTGTGCACTATGAAGTCAAGGGACCGGGCACTTGAGTGTACAAAGTGGGGTGTGCAGACAGGTTGGGACTTGTAACCTGAGGCTGGAGCATAACTCTGGGAGCTAACTCTCTCTATAGATGTAGCAACAGGTTACCTCTGCTCTGCCCCAAGGAGTTACTTAGGGAGCCTAAGGGTTGGGATGTGCAAATTGCTGACCTGCAGAGGGAAAGGGCAGGGCTTGCTAAGACCAGAGTGAGCTGCTTGTGTTGCCGGCAGCCAGTGGCTTTGGGCGAGTTTCCCCCCCGGTGGTCATGGATAAGGCTCCTTCACACTGTAAGAGGTAGTAGCAATTCACCCTGTACCCCTTGGTGACCCCAAAGGGACACAGATACCCAGTCAGTTTGTCTATTTTGCAGAGACTTCTTGGTGTTTCAGTATAAATGCTGACCTTGTACATGACACTGCTACTAGCAGCCCATCCTGCATTAGGTTTCCTTTAATTGACTAAATGACTTTTTTAGGGTGGCAAGTAACAAATTCTGACTTTTAGGGTTTGTTTGTTTTTTTGCAGTTTTATTGCACACTGGTCTTACATCACAAAATACAGTTTCTTTTGGCCTAAAGTTATTGCTGACAGACTACTTTGCTGTGTTTCACTTAATAATGCACGTATATTTACACCGAATGTTGCTGTATCTAACTTAAGCTTTCATGATCGGAAAGGTATTGCAGTAATGGAAACAACTGTGCCTGTATGCCGTGACACTGTCACACAGATGTACAATGACATGATTAACCAATCTAAAATGCAGTGTGACATTCTATTTGCTGTAAGCCACCTTGTCGTCCACTGACTGGCTCTGTGTGTCTTCAGAATTAAACACTACAGCTGGTTCTTCACTGGGCCTGCTTTCCATCGATTGCTCTCCATTAGCTGTCCTGCCTGAAACCACAATATAAATAGGATTAAAATAAATGCAATATCTTTTCACTGATGCAGCATTTGAACACAGCAGGCTAAGAGCAATATGCTTCGTCAATGACATTTTAACAACAACATTTTTATGCAGATGTAAACCTCTCCGTCAGCTCATTTGCATTTAGCAGCCCACACACAGACTGCATTGCAGAAATTACAGATTGCTTAATGATAAAATTAATTATCAAGGTGTTAACATGCTTTAAGTAACAGTCACTGGAATGTAAACCTTAATTTGCATTAATTCTGTGGTGCAGTCTTGACCCTCCTGTGTCAGAAGTGGAGGTTGCCTCAAGAAGATTATAAAAAAGTTGTTTTTGCTCCCCCCCAAGTGTAGCTTAGCCGGCATGTGCTCACATGCTGGACATTCTGGTGCACTGACACCACATGCTTGCCTCATACTAATGGAACCTGTTGTTCTAATGATTTGTCAAACAAAACGGTGAAAATAGAAGTAGTACAACATGTTTGACTCTAACCCCGGAAATTCTCCCAGTCAGTCTTGAACCACGTTTGAACTGCTCACAATACTAGGGGTGGTTCATTACATCTCTGCTATAGCTCCAAACTGTCTCTCAAAGCTTTAGGTGAACATTTTTGCTGTGGTCTTAGAGCCCCCAAATCTACCAATTGTGCAGGAGGGAGAGGTTTCCTGTGCAGGAGCGCAGCATTATTCAGTGGAATTGACCCTGTCGTGCAGATGGAATTTGAAGCCCGTGCAACTATCTCTGGATACCCACAAACATTCCATGGCTGTTGTTTGCGGTTAATTTCAAGTCGGTAACACGGGCACTGGAAAAAACCATATAGTACTTTCCATTACGCATGTCTCACTTCTGGTTTTGGTGAAGCCCGTGCAAACCCATGGGAGCAATCACGAACTTGAACACAAAATATATGTGTGGGCTCACTATGAAATTCAACCCAGAAAACTCAATTTGTTGAAACACAGACCATTTCAAATTCTGTGATCTGCCTGACCCCATTTGAACTGTTCCCTACGTACATAGTTTGCAAACCAGTTTCAAACCAAACTTGGAAGCGTTCGTACAGCTTTGGTTACAAGTCATTTACAATGAAATAGACTCAGACTCTTCTCAATATCTTGCCAATGGCAATGCTAGTAATGAAATAATCCTATGCACTATTTATAGAAAGAGTGTCAATAAATTATCTTCAAGTAAAGATAAGAAGACACATTTATTCCAAATATATGCTAAAATATAAAAACACAATGTTCCATTGCCCAGTGCTGTGGTCTGGGTCACATAATGAAACACCTATTTCAAGGTGGAGAACTTTTTATATTATTTCAGATTTATTTCATGGAAGTGAAATTACAAAGAGCAGCTCGGCTGTGTATCTGCTCATCCATTTCTAATCCAGCCATGAACAACTTTAAATACATGCAACTACAAAGCTTCAACTAATTCTATATGCTGGAGGCTTGATTCTAGAAGGCGCTGAGCATCGACTTCAATGGGAGATGGGAATACCTGACAGGAGCACTCAGCGTCTTGCAGGATCAAGCTCTAGATATTGCCCAAGAAACACTGATTACTGCTAATTTGACATTTCTAGGATACGCCATTTTGGGGGAGGAAGTAAAAGTAGCAAAGAAGCAAGAAAAGTGTTCTACAAGCTAATTACACCCCACTTTTTGGTTTATGATCGCCTTGGCAATGATTTGGCCAATTCACCTCCAGTTTGGCCAGAAAAATTGAGTTCTCTCCCTCTAGACCACACATGTGAAATTTGATGGGGAAAGAACTCTGGTTTGAAGATTTTGGAAGGAGCGAGGCAGGCAAAATTGGATTTATAATGGAAGCCTGGTTACAACCTTAATTACAGAGAGGTTACCCCTCACTCCTACCTTCCTCACCTATCTATGCACCCGCCCACATATATGACCCTTATTACTGTAGTATCTGAACATCTCCCATTAGTTAAAAGATGGTGATGTTCCATACCTGGACATCACTATCTTTCACGTTTCACTTTCACAACGCACCCAGCAATGGTTGCACACAGGGCTCTGCTATGTTTTCCCTGATCAACGTGGACAAGAATTTTTTTTCTTGTAACTATTATAATAAACTTTTATTGTAGACCATATGATGGGAGATGGGGGACAACGTGCTTAATGCAGTTGTTGTTGACATGGTTTCAACTTTAGTCCCTGTTCCGCAGTCTCAAGAGAAGTTTTAAATATCAGTTTTAAGAAAGAAACTATTCCATTACCACACCGATCAGCACAACCACATTAGCAGAGGCAATCTGTGAAAACTATTTGCTAGCACAAAGGGAATTATGGTATAGATAGGGCCATAGCATGGACAGGACTTTAAACAGAGGCTTCAAGCCCTATTAAGTGACAGAATATTATCTACTTACCAGTTGAAGCTTTGAGTGTTTTGATATAATCAGACCAGAAAGAACATTCTGCTCTTTTCAGTCCTTTACGATTTGGCAAGGAAACAGTGAACTCCTTATAGTTATCACCATTAGCGTGTGACAGGAACATGGGCCATGGGGACACAGCTCCAGTTAATTTTCTTGAGAAGTTATGAGGATAGTTCGGATTTCTGAATGAAGAAATAGAAAAGATTATTAGAAAACAATGGCATAAACATCACCAGTTTATAATCTGCACAGTGTATGATAGGGATTGGCTGGCTCAAGGGACTGGAGCTTTTCATCTCTGGGTCACTGGGTCAAATTCAAGCCTGGTTAGCAAAAATGTTAGGCATGATCATCTGATAGCATTTGGTGATCTATGATCAATTCGTCCTGGACAAAACATTCATCACACAAACACCATCACGGCTAGCATGTTCACTGGCCACCTCAGCAGGCTTCAGACTCAGGACCATCCTCTGAAACTCTCAAAAGGGGCACAGAAAGTTGCAGTTTCCAAGTGAAGACCCCACACAAGCATCTCACTAATATTTCTCACACAGAGAAATGGGCCCACCTGACTTATGCAGAGGAATATTCACAGTGCGGTGTCACAAAGCTTGCACCGCTACTTTCTGTGCTTCTGAAAGAGGACTCCAGGCCAAAATGACCCTTGTGGTCCCCTCTAACCCTATGGTTCTATAGTCAGACATGGCTGCCTAAAGTTAAACTCCTAAAACTGGATTTAGTCACCGGTCGCTCCCATTTATTTCAATGGAATTTGTGCATGCTCAGCACAGCTAAAAGTTAGGCTATTTTTATGCAGGTGACTGACTATTTTATGCACCCAGGTTTGGCCACGGCCTTCTAACACTACTGGCCGAAGCCTTACACATCTATATAGATCCTATTCCTGTGACTGGAGACTATTTGAATAAGGGCAGAATTGGACCCTAAATTTGCTTTTTAATATATACCCCCACCCCACAAGATAGTAGATAATACGATAAGGTCACTTACTTACCCAGATTTTATGAAGTTGCCTATATACTGCATTATTTTTAAGGAAAGGCTCTTTTCTTCCAGAGTAAATTGTTCTTCATACTGTGGGTGGAACGGCAGCCCAAAGGCGTACTGAACATCAGGCAAGAGCTCCAGGCCTGAACTGAAAAATACACATACAAAAAAAGTAATGACCCCCACCCATCCATTTACTTTGGAGGGCGGGCAGCATAAAAAAAATAAAATTAAACATCATCTTAAATGTTTCAATCATTACAAAAAATTAAGTGTTCAACTCTTCTGAAAACAGGCCATAAATAAATACAAACGAGGAAGTGGAAGCAAAGAGAATTTACAACAGATTCATTCAGGAGTCTGGAGGAAGGCCAGGGCTGGCTCCAGGGTTTTGGCCGCCCCAAGCAGCCAAAAAAAAAAAAAGCTGCGATCGCGATCTGTGGCGGCAATTCGGCGGGAGGTCCTTTGCTCCCAGCGGGAGTGAGGGGCCCTCCGCCGAATTGCCGCTGAATACCTGGACATGCCGCCTCTCTCTGGAGCGGCTGCCCCAAGCACCTGCTTGCCAGGCTGGTGCCTGGAGCTGGCCCTGAGGAAGGTGCTACAAGAGGAAGTGGTGGAAAAAAGGAAGACCCAAATTTGCTGAATTAAGGCTGCAGATAAGAGATGGAGGAAGGAACAAAAAACAAAACAAAAAGAAAGCACTTGACTGTTGCTTAAATGTTCAATAAGATTGGACCTGCTTCGTCACCAGGCCTCTTCCAAAACAAAGCTCAGAGAGGAGAAGCCAAAAGAATGGGTGACATGGACTGTGGCTTTAATGATGGAAGAATAAATCTCCATTTATTTCAGAGACTTGGGATGAAATCCTGGCCCTACTGAAGTCAATGGGAGTTTTGCTTTTGATTTCAGTAGAGCCAGGATTCCACCCGTTGGGTCTTTGGATTCCAATACAGTTTCTCTGTTGGGAACCTGGGGTGTAAATCTACCTTGCACTAGCCTGCCTGCCGCACAGTAACTAGACCCTGATGCCGTGCACTAAACGGTTCCCTAGTGCATTTTGATCTACTTCCTTTCAAAGTGGGGTCAAAGTGCACTACTAGGGAACTGTTAGTGCATGGAAGCAGGGTCCACATGCCAGTGAGCATGCAGCAGGCTAGTGTGAGGTAGCTTTGCATCCCAACTTGCTGGGCGCTGTTTGTGTAGACAAGCCTGGAGATGTTTATGCAAATTTCTTTTAAACATAGTTTTATTCTAGTTTCTTTGGTTGGGGGGAGGGGAGGGGAGTTGGTCCCTGCAGCCAAGTTCTCCTTAAATTCTGAAGGGTAGCCTAGCAAACATGCTGTAGATACCACTGTCAGTCAGATTAGGCCTCTGCAACTCTCTTTTACTGCAGTGGAATGATTCCTGCACGCAACATGGAGTGTTCCAGCAGCGACAGAACTCTGGGCAGGCAGGATGATGCCAGACTTCCAGGACCTAATACTTTGGGATATGTACTAGTATATCAGGAGACCAACCAAAATAGGTTGCTCAGCAGAAGTAATCTTCTAGTAAAGCGGTAACAGGACTGTGGGTCACAAATCAGATATGTCCTTTTCCGTACCCCTTACTCTGTCTTGGTCAAATATTGGTAACATCAAGGCAGTCCGCAGCAATGGACTTTGGAGCAAGTCTGGGATGAATAAAACCTTGAGCCACTCAGCAAGATTCTATCTGTGAGTGGCTGCACACGGTTGCTATCAAAAGCAGTAGCTCGGGACACAACTAAAACTACTTTATTTATGGACATAAAGTGCTGCAGCATTGATAAGTCCCAGATGCTGCCTCCCCTGAAACAAGGCTTGCATCTCAAACCACCCTAGGCAGGCGGACTGAATGGAAGATAACTCTTTTATATGTCAGGGTCAGAGGGAAGGTGGTGCTACTCTGTCTCCAGATTCTGTATTTCAAAAAACATCCACCCATCCTACTAAATGAAACACATCTTTGCTCTTATTTCCCTTAGTCCTATCATAAAACCTCAATAATACTTAGCATCTGGAAACGGAATTATTTACAGATTTTTCACTAAAAAAGTAGATCCGACACTAGATTAAAGCATATTTTTCTTCTCCAAATGTTTATAAAGGATTAAGCACGATTAGCGTTTAATAATTCTGCTTTAAGAATAACTTGCTTGGCCTTCTACATTTATAGCAATGTTTGGCATCAGTGCTGTGGCCAAAGTAGTAGGTACTTAAAGGAGCCATTATGTTTAAGAAAAAGAGTCTGTTTGGAATATAATGGCTTCTATTAAATCAGTGATGAGGTAGTTAAAGGGCAAATTTATCCATTTAATGGAGTTACTCCAGGGATGAAATTGTCTCGCCACAGAAAACAGGTGGATTGTTAGAAGAGGCCTCTCGCACAATGAGATCACGTTCTCTGCACTAGTAGTTATAGATATGGAGTCAGAGCTCAGTTTAAGAGTTGGCTAAACATACTTCTATGAACATAATTACCGGTAAGTAGGATTTTGTTTATTGTTCTTGTATGATAGTACTGCTCTTTGGCCAGTGGGTGTCAGTAGTAAGAGGTCAGGGAAGAAAAGACAACGTTGAAGGGGAGGGAGGGAGGGAGGGAGTGTGAGTGTGTGCCCCAGATGACCAGGCAGCAAATATCTGGGGAGCTTTTCTCTCCCATGGGTAAAAATCTTCCCAAAGGGTTTGTATTGCCACTCATCACCACTGTATCTGAGTGCAAAGCACTAGAGATTGTGAATGACCTGGGGTCCAGCAGGAGCTCTGAACAGACAGGAGACCAGCAGCTAAGGGACGCACCCACTGACTCCCTTTGCAATACAAGGGAAGTGGGAAGCTGAGGGTTCAGAGCTGAGCGACTGTCTATAGTTTAACCCGTAATAAATTCATTAGTTCTTCCAGGGAGTATTTCTTTGCTGTCACTTCCCTTGCAACACTCCCCCTTTTCCAGAGGGCTCCCCACATTAGCTCTTAACTGGCCAGCTTCCATCCTGATTCTAAGTGGGGAGGTTCAGAGCCCAGTGGAGGGTGATTTGGCGGGTGTCTGTAGGAAGGACAAACTGTAAAAAGCAACAGCAAATGGGACTTTTAAATAATATGTTTTTAGGTGCAGACATTCAAATTAAAATATATCTCCCTCCAACTACTGTTCAGAAAACAGCACCATCTAAAGAAACCTCTTTAAAGCAATAAATCAGTTATATTAATAAACCTCTGATGAAGAGAGTTAATTGTAATGATATATGTAATGAGTGAAATCCTGGCTCTATTGAAGTCATGGAAGCTTTGCCAATGGGTTCAACGGGGCCAGGATTTCACACAATAATATTACTATGTGTAGCACTTTTCAGTCAAGGATCTCAAAGCATTTTCCAAACATTAATCAACTCAGCATGATACCTCTCTTATGAGATAGGGTATTGGCTTTACAGATTGCTAAACTGAGCCACAGAGAAGCTAAGGACTGTATTGTACTATCTGTATTGAACTGTGCCTTGATCAGTGCTTGATTTCAATGGGAGAACTCCCAGAGTAGGGCACTACTCAATATACATAAAGCCAGGTGGTACAATCTGGCACTAAGAGACTTCCCCAAGGTCAACCAGTAATTCAGTGGCAGAGTCAGGTGTATAATTCAGAAGTAGAACTGGTTGCGGATTTTTCAATGAAATATAATTTCCCTCTGAAAATGCCCATTGACTCCAAATGTATTGGCTTTGGCAAAACTGTCCTTGAATCCAGAATGGAATTTCTGAAGAGACAGAGAGAGCCCCAGAATAGCCTTGGGCAGGGACTTGAAGCTAGATCTCTCACATCACAGGTGAGTGTAATCACTGCATTAGTGCGTATTCAGGAATGGGGGTCTCAGTCTCTTGCAAATGCTGAAAAGTCTAGTTTTCATTCTCATGTGTGGAACAAAAACAAATGTCAAAACTTCAGAATTATTCATGAAGTAGAGTTCTTGTTTTCTGTCCAGCCCTACTCAGGGCACACAATTAGAAAAGGAGAGTGTGATGCGACAGACCACAATAGTTTCTTTTAGCAGGATCTTAGCTACACATAGAACTGTTGTTGCCCATTCAAATTCTGACTCATTCTGTATTATTTCCCCTTAGCAGATATGCAGATAATTCCAAACTTTATCCAGGTCCTGTATCTAGTTCATTATTTCACCCTAGAAAATCATTTTTGGATTGTACAGTGGTTTGAATTTTAGATGAATGATGGACTCTGAATTGGAACCCTTCTCTTTTGTTCCTCTCCATCAAATGTTCCTTAACCCCATTATCTAACAATTTGAGCTAATCTTACAGCATTCCACGTCACATATTCTTCTACTTTTCAGTTGGTTTTGTGAAATTTTTTTGGTTTCTTTAAAAAAAAACTCCATCAGACAAAGATATAATCCAACATAAATCAATGTTGCAATTCAAAGGCAATAAATTGTAAACTATTTTGCAATCATTCTAAAGTTGAAAATAACAAGGATAACCATAATTCTTTAGTGAGAACTACTGACAAAGCAGGACAATAACTTAGTTGAACTAAACCTAGGTCATTAGCAAACTCACCAAAGGGATGTTTATTGGCAAAATGTCTTTTTGACTGCATTGAACAATGATGATTAATATTGTCCTCCTTGAAAGGCAGAGATAACTATTAACAGAATAGATTTAGACTAGTCTAAGCTATATGACTTATAACAGGAAAGACATGTCTAGCCATATGTTTCCATTCCGTTTTGTGTTGTTAAATTCTTATTGATAACTACACAATGGGAACAAATACATGGGGATTTAAACCGGGGGCGAGGCTGGGGAGTGCCGTAGCTCAGATAACATGTGGATGGAATTTAGTTGATATCCTCTCCCCAAAATTCATTCCATCTTAATCCATGTGAAGAGCTCTACCCAGGTTTCCTGATATGGCATTAAGTAACGTATAGGCAATAAAAGTCCTCTGCGTCCCAAGCTATATTGTTTTGAACCTTGCTCTTTTGGGTAGTGAGTGTGGTAGGACCTGGATGGGGGAAATGCAAAGCAATGAGAGAGTCTGACGAGATGTTTGAGGCAAACGTGGAACAGCAGCTGATTTGGAGAAGCTTAGACTTGGTATGATCTTCAACCCTGCCTTGGTTCTGGCTGCAGACATTGAGCAAAATCCTGCAATGCCGTGTGGTATCAAGCCAGACCTATGCACATCCCAGCGGGCAGTGCCACCATGACGACTACTAAAAGAGGTGACAGACGGTTAGGGCTGGCCTCTTTTGGAAAATTAGATAACCCAGCTATGTCACTCAAGGGTGGGAAAAATTCACACCCGAGCCACATAGTTAAGCCAACCTAACCCTCGGTGTAGACAGCACTAGGTCGAGGAAAGAATTCTTTCATTGACCTAGGTACCACCCCCTGGGGAGATGGATTAACCCCGCTGATCGCTGTGGGGAGTATCTACCATGAAGCCCTACAGCAGTACAGCTGCAGCGGTAGAGCTGGGCCACTGTAGCATTCTAGGTGTAGATAGAGCATTAGCCTCAACGGATTTAACTGCCAGCCTGGGGATCTCAGCGTCAAGCTAGGTTCTTTTCTCCTCTTGTATCACCACCAGTAACAAACGTTCTGCAGGCCAAATTATTCCCTCCGTGACGTGTGCAGACTCGCTGCCATCAGCGGATTTGCACAGGTGCAACTGGACCTCTAACTGGAATGCAGTAAACAACCCTGTTGATGCCCAAGAAAAAATAGAACCCTGCACAGTTTCTTGGCTGTGATGGAGCTAACAGGAGTAAAGCAATGTACTAAGACTTATACTAGTCATTGAAGTCATCAGATGTAGATCGGCAGTAGATCTGGGGAGTAAAAAAGTATCATTTTTACATAGTCCTTTGTAATAGAACAATAGAATTTTAAGTGACTTCGCCCCAAGCTACAGAGGGAGTCAGTGTCAGAGCTGAGTCCAGAATTCAGAGTTCCTGGTTTCCAGCTTCACGCTCAAGGCACTAGGTTCTGATTGCCACTTAGTAGTAGCCATAGCAAGCCTATGTGATTAGAAAAAAATCACAGGTTATTTATGGTTAGAAGGTAACACTTTCAGACTGATTTGACAGAACAACATGAGATCCAGGCCTCCATGAGATCAACAACAAAACTCCGAGTGACTTTAATGGAGCCAGATGTATAGCTTAAGAATATGATTCCAAATTTCATTTGTACATAATGGATCATACATTTGCACAATCCTTTGGCCCCTTTGAAAATCAGATCAAATGGTACAAATCTAGAATTCTTTTCTCAAGAAGTATCGGAAATGATAAATTCACTTCTTTGTACAGACTTCTAAATTCCCTTTGAATGAAGACGGATAGATTTACAGAGAAAGAATCAGTGTCTAGGGATGACCCTGGCAGCACCAATCTAAACCAATCTTATAGAAAAGGAGCAATCTTCCAGCAATTTAAGCATTTTGCTTGTATTTCTATGTTCATCCTTATGACTAACAAAAAAATAAAACCAAACCACCTAGTGAAGAAGATACTATTTGGCTGCAGACAAAAAAGAAAAGAAGTAACTAGACATTTATAGCAGCATAATGGGCCAAATTACTCCCAGGTGCGACCTCATAGCCTCCAGGGATACATTTGGCTCCTTGCGTCTCCACATATTACATAATCCTTTTAGACAAGTGGCAGCATATATAAAAGAGAAAAACATTTCTCTTGGTTTCTTTAAGGAAAATTGGAACATATGGAAAAAACTTACAGGAATGACAATTCCTACTGGCATAAAACAGTCACCGTTGTACTAAGCAGGCCCAAGCGGATACATTTGAGTTGCAAGAATATCCTGACCTTTCTTGGGTATTTTCATACGATTCAATCACTGTATACTATTTACTCCTAATATATAAAGTTTTCACCTGTACATTAGGGATGTACAAATTGAATCAAACAGATGTCAACTAATGGGAACAGTGGTCCAAGTCAAGAATGTGAATGTTTATGTTATTAGATTTTAATGCCAGAAGGGGCCATTGGGATCATCTAGTCCAGGGGTGGGCAAACGTTTTGGCCCGAGGGCCACATCTGGGTGGGGAAATTGCTTGCAGGGCCATGAATGTAGGGCTGGGGCAAGGGGTTTGGGTGCGTGAGGGAGTGCGGGGTGTGGGAGGGGGTGCGGTGTGCAGGAAGGGTCTCAGGGTAAGGGGTTGGGGTCCAGGAGGGGTGCGGGGTGTGGCGGGGGCTCAGGCCAGGGGGTTGGGATGCAGGAGGGGTGTGGGATGGGGTTGGGGTGCAGGCAGGGGGCTCAGGGCAGGGAGTTGGGGTGCAGGAAGGGTGCGCAGTTCAGCCCCGCACTGCCTGGGAAGCGGCCAGCATCACGTCCCTGAGCCTGCTCTGACCCCGGCCCCGCACTGCTCCGGGAAGCGGCCAGCATCACATCCCTGTGGCCCTTGGGGGAGGGGGAGCAGAGAGCTCTGTGCGCTGCACTTGCCTGTGGGTTCCACACCCGAAGCTTCCATTGGCTGCAGTTCCGTAGGGACATGGTGCTGGCCGCTACCCGGAGTGGCGCGGGGCCTGCGGCGCTGCAGGGGTAGCAATCCCATGGACCAAATCCAAAGCCCTGAGGGGCCAGATCCGGCTCACGGGCCATAGTTTGCCCACCCCTGATCTAGTCTGAACTGCTGCATAACATAGGCCATGGAATTTTATCCAGTAATTCTTGCATTAAACCCAGTAAAACGTGGTTCAGCTAGAGAATGTATTTAGAAAGACATCCATTCAGGTCAAGCATGCTCATGGCAACTGACACAGACTCTGAGGGCCAGAGCTCCAATAAAGGGCTGGGAAGGTGGATGCATTTTATGCAATCCAAAATGTGGATTCCAAATGCCAAACTGCACTTATGGAAACTGAATGCTTGAAAACTTGGCCTTTTGGTTGATGTGTGTAGTTTCAAAGGATACTTTTGCATTTTTTGGTCCCCCAAGACTTTTAGCTTGTTGTTGCTGTGACACTAGATTGCTGCTGATGTCTTCCCTGTCCATCAGTATGACCCTATCAAATTCATGGCTGTGAAAAATGCACCGCAGACTGTGAAATCTGGTCTCCCCCATGAAATCCGGCTCTTGGGGGAGGGGTTGGGGAGGTTGTGGGATTGCAACCTTTACTTCTGTGCTGGTGTTGCCTTCCGAGCTGGGCAGTGGAGAGTGGTGGCTGCTGGCCGGGAGCCCAGCTCTGAAGGCAGTGCCATTGCCAGCAGCAGTGCAGAAGTGAGGGTGGCATGGTATGGTATTGCCACTCTTACTTCTGTGCCACTGTCAGCAGCAGCTGGCTGGAGCCAGGGGAGGTTCCCAGAGATGGGATCATGGAGCCCGGCACATGGTAGGAGCCCAGCATACCTAGGAGCCCTCGATCGGGGTGCCCTCAGCCCTGCCCCTCCCTGGCTCTAGGCCTAGCTCTCATGGGGTTAAAGGTTGTTAAAGGGGCAAAAGGGGCCTTGTGCCGGCTGCATGTGTGTGTCGGGGGACCCCAGCACCACCCTTACCACAGCACCATGGGTGATTGCCCACCCATAAGGTTGGCTCTGCCCCCACAAAAGTGATAACTCCCCTGTACCATGCCACCCTCACTCTGTGCTGCTGCTGGCAGCGGCGCTGCCTTCAGAGCTGGTCTCCCAGTCATCAGCCACATAGCTTCCTGCAGCCGCGGGAGGTTCCCAGAGGTGGGTCTAACCCAGCCCTAGGAGTGGCCCATGCAGGGAAAGAGGAAGTCCTGTCCCTCCCCAGCCCGGCTGGGATTAGCAGCTGGATCTGCTGAGTAATGAGGCCCCCAAATCTGAACACGACCACCCTAAAGGAAGAAATTTTAGAAAAAAGATTATATTTGGACCAGTAGGCTGGATATCAGAGAATCAGCAAAGGGACTTGAGGAGATGTGACGTGATTAGATAAGTGGGAAAGGAAGATTATTTTAGTGGAAGCATATGGGATGGATAGAAGAGAAGTGAGGTTTGAGCAGAGTAGATTATAATAGTCCAAGGGGAAGAAAACGAAGTTTTAGCAGAAGCTGTGGAGAGAAAGTAGCAGATTTTAGAGGGAAAAGGGACAAGACCTTGGCAAGTGTAAACGTATACTCTGATTACTGATCCTGCTTGGCTAAAAACTCCACACATCTTGCAGTGTTTGTTACCACGTCCCCCTGCCCACCATCTTAATTCACTTGTTTGTCTCATCCACCTCTAAGGCCTTGTCTTGTAGATACGTAAATTCTTAGAAGCAATTTCCTTGTACAGCACCTAACACAACGGGACTCAACATGGTAGGCTGCTGAGTGCACCTGAATAATAATAATTAGGCTGAAGTTCTCTGGGCCTGTTATGCAGAAGGTCAGATTAGATCATCATAATGGTCCCATCTGGGATCATTAATTATTTAATTAAGTACATACATTTCTTGAAGTATAAATATAGAATGTCTGTTTTTATTCTGCCATATTCTTGGTAAGTTTTACAGCCGACATTTGTATGAGCGTTATTAATCAGAAAACCAATATACTTCACAGCTGAGTAGATTCACATCCAAACAGAATCTGAATGAAGAACTCTTCCCATCCCTTTTCTTTAGGGGTATCCTATCGCCTGCTACTGAAATGCAGCCAACCCTGAGTACGTGGCAGCTGCTCAACAACACACAGCAACCCCACACAACAGTAAAGAAGTGAAGAATACAGCACTCCAACTAAAGTTACAGAAAGGAAGCAGAATGCAATTACCGATACAGGAATTTGGGCAGGACATCAAGGTTAACAACAATTACTCTTGCAAGTACTATTATGGAATTTTTACTGACTCTGCGATAACTCCTCACTTAGCATAAATCAATGTAGCTCCACTGACTTTACTGGAATTACATCGATTAACAGCGGCTCATTATCTGGCCCTTTAAGTGAGAAGGACCTTGATTTTTATATATCATCTAAAAGACAGCACCTCCGGCTGCACAGTGGGACTGAAAACCATGTTGGCGCTTTGCTATAGTAATAATTCAATGAGAGCAGTGCCACTTAATGAATCATCAACAAGCCAGATCACATCTGGGGTTATATAGAAAGAGCCTAAAGGGTTAATGAATAGCTTCTTTGCCATTATCGGTACTATTTACAAAACCAAACAAACAGAATCATTGCGGTCACAATGTACTTATCCTGTCTCCGTTTTCCTGTAACTAAAATGATATCCTGAATTTCTACACTCTAAAAACAACCAGTCCTGAGCAGCCACATTCTTGCTGCATTGTTTGGAACCAATGTTTACTCTCAGGCTTTACGTCTTCTGCAAAGGGTAAAAAAAATTACATCTGTGTTATATATTTTTGCTGCAGATCATTAATGCAGGAGTTGGCTATGAATTTTGTTCCTTACTCAAATAGAAACTGAAGACTAAAGCAGACAGACACAGTGTCACGCCAAGCCGAGAGAATTTTACCATATGGATAGTGATATTAGTTCTCAAGTTCCACTTTGTTACTTGAGAACCCCCAGTTAATGGTTTCCTGTAATTCTGCACATATATAATAAACAGAAGTGTCGACTGTTCTTTCCATCTATAGCCGTGTATTTGTATATGTATAAAATAATATAGCACACATTATGTGTGCATATATACATATCAACAACATTCTAATGCAAGACCAAGTTCTCTTTTTACCATCATCTCTATATTTTAATGCCTCTAGCCTTCTGCAGTTATTTATTAGTTAACTATAAAAAGTTTTGGGGGCCCAAATGACTTACAATGGATGAGGTAGTACCTTTTATTGGACCAATAAAAGATATTATCTCACCTACCTTGTCTCTCTAATATCCTGGGACTGACACGGATACAACTGTTACAGTGGCTGACACACACAGAACTTGCAACATGTTAGACGGTGTGATATATGCACAAGGTATGTGTAAAGTATCAAGGCATATGTAGCAGGACACTTGAGTTTTGAGTCCATAGTAGAGTAGGAACTAGAAGACATGCAGGGAACATTGTATTGTGCAACAACCGGTTTGGGAACAGCCATCTGCACAATATGACGATTACTGCTATCTATGAAACTTGGGTACTTATATGGTCCCCAGTACTGTCGCACCTGATCACATAATAATGTTTAATGTATTTATCCTTACAACACCTCTGTGAGGTAGGGAAGTGCTATTGTCTGTATTTTACAGATGGAGAACTGAACTGCGACACAGGGAGGCTAAGCGACTTTGCCCAACATCACACACGAAGTCTATAGCAAAGCAGGGAATCAAACCTGCCTCTCTCAAGTCCCAGAGGCGCTCCTAACCACTGGGCCCTCCTTCCTCTCTTCCATGTGAAATTATTACAGCTCGTACAAAACACTCTGCAAGTCAATAAAGTTGAATCATATCATGCAGCTTCCCTGTCTCAAACATTTCCATATACTAGAGATAGGCTCAAGATGTAAAAACTAGACATGGGGGCAAATTTGAACTTCTCATGGCTTGAAGTAAAGCTAGGGAAATAGTGAAAAATATACCTGTATTCAGAGATTTATGGAAAAATTTCCAGTTACCTGGGAAATCTAGAGAGGTAGGTAAATTCTGAGAAACGGTGTTTATGAATAGTGTATCCAAATGAATATTCTAAAATGTGCTATCTAAATTACTCAGATTCAATCATTCAACTGGCTCTAGTTTGAGGGGGTCCGTTTGGACACATCTCTATCATACGCAAGGATTTTGTATTTTACTGCCTTGAGATTACAAGGTTTTTCTCGTGTTATTGACTTGAAAGCACTTTGTGATGAGTCTATTCTATGCAAAGTCACACAAACCAATGGACTCATCGGCATGGTTTGCTTGGTGTGTAATGGAGCTGTCAGACAGTGTGCTGGAGCGATTTTCACCTGCCAGAAACGAAATGAAAAATTAGGAGAAGCTCAATTAGCAACAAACAACTTACGTGGCCCAGGTAATATTTTGTATTGTTCCTCACTCACCTTGTCTCTCTAATATCCTGGACTGACATGGATACAACTACACTGCATGTAACAGTGGCCCATACACACACAACTTGTTAGACTGTGTGATATACCCACAGATTTGTGAGCAGTATGAAGCTGTGCACTGAATCAGACTGGGGTCCTACGGAAAAAATTGTGTGCGATGATGTATAAGTACAAGGGGATCAAATTAAGGTTGCACAGGCAACCTGAATTCTGGTGTTTCCTAACTTTTATGGGCTTGACTTTGCAACCTAAATAAAGCTCTTTTAACATCATTTTTGTTTGTTTTTTTAAATTCAAGCATGAGTAAAGATGTGCCTGGACCATGAAGTTTAGCTCCAATCTGAACCTGACACACGGAAGATTCAGATCTTAATGTTCCAGTTTGGACCCAGTTCTCATTATAAGCGACTTAGCTCCAAGCTGCTCAGAGAGCCTGAGATTCTAACTGAGGAGTTCCTGGCTCCCTGTCTTGTGTTTTCACCACTAGACTACACCTTTCTACCTCCCTAGTGTCAGACACCAGCTTTTTTGTAAGTGGCTATGGGAAAGTGAACTAATAATCTTTGTTGCAACTAATTTTTTTCTATGATCAGTTCTGAACTGACCAAAAGGGAGGCACAAAGAATGTAATATGTTCAGCTGGAAAGCATGAAACAAGACTGAAAGAGCTGGCTTAGATGCTGGCTGGCTAATATATAAATATTTGAAGAATGTGTACTCAAGCCAGGGAAAGCTATATAAACTCTTACTGATATGGGGAGTTTGAGAAGTAGTTAATCTTGCAAATATAAACAAGATCTCTAATGGGACAAGATGGGGGTGAAAGTTTGCTGAATCCTCCTCGATTTCTGTGGTTCTACAACACTTCCTATGGGATCCATAAGCACTATCACATCTACCCCGCAATTAGCCGCTAGTATAGCCAATAAGTGGGCTACTTCCATTCTCCTGCAAGATGAAACTTGCTGGCTAAATTGAGAACACACCTTTCAATTTATCCTGCTGGGTTTTGTCGGAGTCAGGGCCGGCGCAACCCATTAGGTGACCTAGGCGGTCGCCTACGGTGCTACAATTTGGGGGGCGGCGACCGCAGCGGTATTTCGGCAGCGGGACCTTCCGCTGCCTCTGGGGAGGGGGCGGCATTTTAGGGCGGGACCTTCCGCCGCCTAGGGCGGCAGAAAAGCTGGCGACGCTTCTAGGCGGAGTGCATCTCTGTTCCATTTGGAATCTTGTAAAAGTCACTATCTAAGTACATTGGTAACCAGACAGAATTGTGTGACTGTTCCTGCAAGAGTTCCCAATGAAATGACGGCTCCCCAGGGAGTCAACTCTTCTCTGCTTTAAATAAAGTGACTACATCTGCTACAGCACCACAGTGTCATCTTCTGTAGCCCAGATCTCAGTTGGTTTTAAAACGCTCTCTGCCATGCAATCGGAAACAAATTTATTCACAGCTTGTAGCCCAACTTCAGCTAAAACGCCCTCCCGACTCACCAAAACAAAACCTCTACCCATTCAGCCATCCCATCTCTTCAAGGAGACACTGGGAAAAGAGAGCTCTAGCCACAACGCTAGACATTAATTAAAAGACACTACTGGACCAGGTGAATGGAGGACATGGAGAGAGAAAATTGCTGTAGAAACACTATGGCCCCAATTCAAGAATGCACTATAAGCATGTGCTTAAGGGTAAGTATATGCTTAAGTGCTTTGCTCAGTCAAGGTCTTTATTAGCAATGATGTGAGATGTTGCCTTTACTGACTCTCTGACACTTCTGGCCTGGGAAGGAAGGAACCAGATGCTTCTCATGGCAGTGAAAAGCCCCAACCGCTAGCTGGAAACTAAGCTGCCCAGCCTTGACTTCTCTGGAGAGACATGTTTAAACGAGTTTGAAAATCTCCAGATAAAACAAGTAAAAGCTGATTAACCTTCATAATCTGCAGTTATTCACTATGGAAGAGGATACTTGCAGCCCAGTAGAATTAGGGGTTTGGGCTTCGGCACGTATCAAAACCATTAAAAAAATTGATTGAGAAGCTGTTCCTAGCTGGAGTTTTAACCCTTTCTTTTAAAACTTGATGCTGCTTCTCCACATAATGTGAGTAACCCCCTAGAGTCACAAAAAGGAACCCCCTCATGCTAAGGTCAGACATGCTTGGCTAAGGCCCTGATCTTGCAAACACTCATGTATGTGAGTAACTTTCCCAGTGAACTCTCGGAAGGTGCAGCCAAGGCGCAGAGGAGATAGATGGCTTTAAGTGACCATCACACCACACAGGTTTTGCTTGCTCTGGGAACTAATGCAACCGCTGGTTGAATTATATCATCCCAGAAGGCTGCTCTAACTTATGGCAGTCTTGCCACTCCTGCCATGGGACTGCTCTGCAACCAAGATTGGCCGCAGCACAAAGCGGTCCTACCGTGCTCCTGCACCGGGGAAGTTTTCCAGGGACCACTGAAGTTCCTTTGTGGCCTGTCAGTGCTACCAGAGAGGTGGACGGGACTGGTTCAGGGCCCAGAGTCTGGTGCAGTGACCTGCCCAAGGTCACACAAGTTATCTGTGGCAGAGCTGGAAAATGAAGCTAGATCTCGTGAGTCCCAGCCCAGTGCTTTAACCTGATCATCCATCCTCTCTAGTCGGAAGGTCATCATTAAGCTTCTGATCGTTGGGCAAACAGTCAATGGTAAAGCTCCATTAACTTCAACAGGAGCAGTCTTAAACCAATGCTGAGTGCATCTCAAAATTCTACCCCTTTCCCTTTTGTGCTTTATCAAGAATCATCATCCTTTAAAAAAAAAAAAAAAAAGTCTATTGACCATGGATGACTTATGCCCAGTACCATGTAAAGAAGGAAAAACTGGTCCAGTGACTTGTCCAATGTAGAGCAGAGACAAAACCAGACCAGACTACCCTGGTTTTGGTTTCACAAACTCCACATCCAAACAACAAGGTAAGACAGATCTTACCTGCTCTGAGAGGAACTCACAGGCACATGATACATGAAGACATTCCCTCTGGAGCTATCAGCCCAGTCCTTGGCCATGCTGATAATGGGACAGGTGATAAAGTGGTCACTGAAAAGATTCAAAGAAGAGAATATTCTCATATGGAAACAATTATTACGTAACTAGAAAAGACTTTAAATAATCTTTCTATTTTTGACTGCAGGCTTCCTCATGTCTCCCAGAATGGCTCCTATACTTGCCTTTCTCCCTAGTGGAGTGAGACAGATCCCCTGCACACCCACGCTCCACAGGGAGAAGGAAAGGGCAATTATAGCCAATGTTGTTTAGAAAGCTCAAAAAATTATGCTCTAAATTATGCTTTTCCATGCATAATAATGTTGCATATTTAAAATATTGCAGGCCTAGGAAGCATTCTCGCACTGATTCCTGGCTTTCTAATGGTATAGATCTCATACTTCTTGCTCCAGTGGTTTGCAAAATATGTATTCAGTGACATTTTGTGAAAGCACTTAAATAGCTCATTGATTAAGGCTGAATATCGCCCATTCTGGATCGCGGATCTGTGTAATTTTGGAGGGAACTTCTGCGTTTGGGAGAAGAAAAGGAACATTTATTTGGCATGTCTTAAAAGGCATCCATTTGACACTGCTTGGGGATATGGAATAGGATAAGCAGTTGTCTGGGAGAGATGGCTTTGTGGGCAGAGTAAAGGGTAAAGTGATTCCAGTTACATGACAAATCTAATTTACCACATGGATCGAAAATTTATCAAATAGAAATCACCACCACACACTTGTATTATATGCACAAAGACTTCACACAAGACATTATGTGTGTGTATACATCCAGATCTACATATATATGTATACATGGATGAAAGTCGGAGATTTCAATTCTTGTTCATTGCAGTGAATATGCTACCCTTGCTGCTACAAAGAGCTTTTATAGGAACTGCCATAAGTGAGTGGTGAGGGGAAAGAATATGTAAGAGGAGCACAACAATTAATTTCTTTATTTAAGCATTTCAACTACATGGCCCCTCCCACGGCAGCTATTTTAGTTGACCAAAATTTATTTTAAGTTCACAGAACCTCAGCTCAGAAACCACAAAGACATGGTCTGACTGACCACAACTCTCTGTAGGAGTTACGGTAGGCAACACCCATCGAAAACTAAAGCCACTATTCTTTGTAAATCTATAAGCATGAGGTTTTATCAGAGCGGATGGTCTTTGAAATATCAGGAGCTACATCACTTTGAGACCATTCGTTCTGAAGGAAGATTCTGAAATCAACTGGCCATTAAAAGCTAAATTCTGTGCAGGAGGAGCAGGGAAAGGAGTCAAATATTCTAGGGAAATTTAAAAAAACAAAAATGAGATACTGCAACACTTTAAAACCTGTGCATCTCTGCAAACACCTATTATGACTCTAGGAACAGAAGAAGCTTGCATAATTGAAAAAAAAGTTTCCTTGTGTATTTTAAGAATAGAAACAAATAGCACGGAGAGTACGTGTGGTTTTGTGTATCTTCTTATAGCTCAGAAAATACTGTATAGAAAAAAAAACGGTGAAACAATTTACTGGTAAACCCAGAAAAAATATCTAAGAATATTACCAAAGCAAATTAAAACCAAAACCAAAACCCAGAAATACTCCTAAATTGTAATACATAGGGCACGTGGGTTACAACTTAACCACTTAAGCTTCTTTCTCATGGTCTATGACCCCACTAGAACTTGACTGAAAAATGATAGCCCCATAACATGAAACTGGTCTGGGTTTATATATTTACCCAATTATTTTTTAAACCCTTCTTCTTCCCTATCTAGCCATCTTCAGTATTTATAAGTTATGTATCACCACCTTCTCGTCTCTGAAATATCTGCTATAGCCTGGAGTAAATATTAGGGTGGAAGTGTTGTCTAGTGATTAAAACAAGGGATTTGAATTTTGGTGACCTGGGTTCTGTTACGGGTCCTTCTACTTACTCACTGTATGAGTTTGGGCAACTCACTTATCTCTGTGAATCAATTTACTCATCTGATAAATGTGGATAATAATATCCACCCCTGATGGTGGGTGCTCTGGGCCTTGTTTAGTGTTTATAGCTAGGGCCCTACCAAATTCACGGTCTGTTTTAGTCAATTTCACAGTCATAGGATTTTTAAAATTGTAAATTTCATGATTTCAGCTATTTAAATCTGAAATTTCAGGGTGTTGTAATTGTAGGGATCCTGACCCAAAAAGGAAGTGTGAGGGGCAGAGCAGGGGCTGGAGCAGCACGCAGCTGCGCAGGGTACCAGGAAATTTGGTGCCCCGAATTTCCTGGTGCCCTGTGCAGCTGCGTACTTTGCGCATGGGTAAGGACGATCCTGCCTGTATGCTAACCAAAGATAGCAAAGAGTAGTTTCTGCAAAGAGGAAGGCTTTCTAATCATGAAGGGCCAGATTTTAGCCACCTTTGCAGGGGTGCAGTGGAGGAGAAGGTGCACGGAGGGAGCCAGGAAGTATTAGTGCACTAATTTAGGAGATTGGCATTTTACAGTCACTGTGCACTGGTGTAAATGACTACACAAGGTGCCAGGAAATGAAGCATCAAGCTCAAAGGCTTTCTCTGCCTCATAGAATCATAGAATCATAGAATATCAGAGTTGGAAGGGACCTCAAGAGGTCATCTAGTCCAACCCCCTGCTCAAAGCAGGACCAATTCCCAGCTAAATCATCCCAGCCAGGGCTTTGTCAAGCCGGGCCTTAAAAACCTCCAAGGAAGGAGACTCCACCACCTCCCTAGGTAACGCATTCCAGTGTTTCACCACCCTCCTAGTGAAATAGTTTTTCCTGATATCCAACCTGGACCTCCCCCACTGCAACTTGAGACCATTGCTCCTT
>NC_048299.1:267292428-267337488 GCF_013100865.1 Trachemys scripta elegans | reverse complement strand
TGCATCTTCAATGAAGGAATTGGAGTCCTCTCCTCCGAGGGAATTTTGCAGAGCCTGATAAAAGGCTGTTTTGCTATTGACTCGTCCTTGACTTTCTTCGAATTTCTAAGAGAAAATCAGGGTCTTTTTTAAAAACGAAAGTTCAACATTCCACAGAATGCCTTGTACATAGGCTCAAACCACCCTCTGCAGAATCACACGGGGAGACATCACTCTTTTGATGAACTCCCATGGGAAGGCAGAGTGCTGTCTCCAACCCCTGCCATTATCATACAAAGATGCCCCTCTGCTGAGGCTCTGTGGGGGTTTACGGGAAGGATGCAGTAGGGGGATGCTGCTCTCTGCTGCATAGTCCTTGGATTTGCATCTGAAAATAGACGCGGCAGGTAATTCAGCTTGGAGCTGCATTACCTCCCTCTGAGACCTCTTCATGGCTACTACAAAGAAGCCATGGGGGACCCAGCCATTAGCAGTGCAGCTGCACTAGGAGCTACACTGCCAAGGTGAGGGGCGGTTCCAGGATAGAGGGGAAATCCCTTCCCCACAGATGTCTGAGATCTACAAGGATGCAAGAGAGTGCAACCTTCACATTTCACAATCCTCCAAGCCCTCCCCATCATGCTGGAAAGCTCCCTGCCGGGAAGCCCTCTCATGGCTTCTTCCAGGGTGAGTCAATATAGCCCAAAGAAAATGGGGGATCAAACTTCAGTTATACTAAAGAGACCACAGGGCATAACCTCAGCTGGTGTAAAGTCAGAGGGTGCCCACATGTGACCACAGGAGTAAGGAGGGCTGGAGGAGACAGGGCCAAAGCAAAAAGACTCCTGTTCCTATGGGAATCCAGAGATCGGCATGCAGAGAGCTGTCTCATGCCATGCCCAGTTTCCCGCCCCTGTTCTTGATGGAGCCAACAAGTCCTGGAGGCTTTTGACATCTCTGTTATTTAGGGATGTTATCTGTTATCCTTTTAGAGCTTTCACATTCTGTTTTTAAATGGCAGAATTGATTCCAGGTTTGGAAACAGAGCGACTTCTTTAAAAGCTTGAAACGAGATTTCCTGTCTGCAGGAGACACTTGCACAGGTGCATGGGGATGAAATTTGGTAAGATATTTTTAAAACATTTCAGATAGAAACATCTAATAAGCTGTCTTTATCATCATGGCTGGCCCTCCTGAAACAAAACAGATCTAAATCTGCCCAGTCAAATTACTATAGATACTTCTACTGAATATTTTATTTTGTTGACCTGCATCTGTTTTTCCTCAAACAACTCAAAAAATCTTTCCACTACCCTGCATAGAATGTACCAAAAGCTACAGAAAGAAAAACTGCTTTTCCAATAGATTCATAGAAATTAGAGATGAGAAAAAAAGTCTCAAGTCACAAAATCCATCCCCTGTTGCCATCCTAGGATGGTCCTTACTACTGATTCTAGTGTTCTTTCCAGTCCAGTTTTCAATGACTTATCATGGGATCTGAAAGGCTCATAGATAATGGGTAGGTGATGGGATAAAACACAAAGAAAAGTGAAAGAGGAGTAATGTGCCCTGTTAGTTGCACAATTTCAGTGCAGCTTGGTTTCTTTCCCTCTTTTTTTTCTTATTTTTAGGAGGTTCTGTCATCTAATTTGTTTCCATTTCACGGAGTGAATTAATGGTGTACATAAGTGCACATTTTTCGACAAGAAACTGAAACATTATCACTAAGGAACTGATTCAAAGCCCTTTGAAGTCAGTAGCTGTCTTTCTATTCATGTCCATGGAAGATCAGGTCTTTAGGGGCTGGCTGTATCACTGCATTTCTAATGATCTAGTGGCCTCTTTCATTGAAGAATTGGTGCTGATGGATTTGAGCAATTTAGAAGGGGAGGAGTGGGGTAAAGAGGATAATCTTTTATAGATAGTGCCCAGTCCTGCTAATTGCTGAACACCTTGCATGATCCAGTCCTTATTGCATGTTTTAATTTTATATTTAGTGATGGACAGTGTGACGTTGCACCCCATAAGACTTTATGGAAATATGCTTATGAATGTATATATGACATAACTGGAATATGTTTTATGCTACATATGCCATGTAACATATCTCTGTAAAGGTTATGATCTACTGAATACATTCCTTCTATTTGTATGCATGTATCATTTTTGTATTCGAAGTTATGAATATTGGCTGTGTAGTTGCTTGATTTTAAGTAGACTTAGTAAAGCATTTGGTCAGCTTCCTGAGAAAGGAAGGTGCAAGTTAAGTGCCCAATCAAGAAACACTTAACAGACAATGGATCTTGGAAGACTCCAATCCACATAAGAAGTCTACTTGAGGACGTTCAAGGTAGCATGTGAACCACGGCTGCTACCTGTAAGTTCTGAGTCATGCATGGACATGAGACTTGCCCCTGTGACTCCAAAACTCCATCTTGTAGCTGGGATTCTACACAGGGGGAGGGAGGAGTGTCCACCCCAAAGGGAAAGTCTATTTAAACCCCTGGGAGATCCCTCCATTTTGTCTTCAGCTGGCTCAAGTTATAGCCTCTCCAGCCCCAAAGGATACCTGAAAGAAACTGGAACAAAGGACAGTAACCGGGGGAGCGGGGGGTGATTGCTGGACCCAGACTAGAAGGAGACTAGTCTGTAAAAGGAAGCTTACTGGAACACCTCTGAGAGTGAGGTTTTATCTGTATTCAGTTTTCTTACTGTATTAGGTTTAGATTTGCGTGTTTTATTTTATTTTGCTTGGGAATTCACTTTGTTCTGTCTGTTATTACTTGGAACCACTTAAATCCCACTTTCTGTATTTAATAAAATCACTTTTTTACTTATTAATTAACCCAGAGTATGTATTAATACCTGGGGTGGGGTGGGGCAAACAGCTGTGCATATCTCTCTGTCAGTGTTATAGAGGGTGAACAATTTATGAGTTTACCCTGTATAAAGCTTAAAATGGATTTATTTGTGGTTTGGATCCCATTGGGAGTTGGGCATCTGAGTGTTAGAGACAGGAACACTTCTTATGCTGCTTTCAGTTAAGCCTGCAGTTTGTGGGAGATGGTTCAGACCTGGGTCTGTGTTTGTAACCAGCAAGCGTGTCTGGCACAACCAGGCAGGGCTCTGAAGTCCCAATCTGGCAGGGAAAGCAGGGGCAGAGGTAGTCTCAGCACATCAGTTGGCAGTTCCCAAGGGGTTTTCTGTGATTCAACCCATCACAGACACATTATATTATTCAACAGCTGCCACAGATGCTAAGGGAATGATGAAACATGAGGCTCATTCACTTAAAAGAACAGTTTACAGTGCTTGGTTTACAATTTTTGTCACCCCAAAAATGTCCTAAGAATTTTGGTGCCCTTTCTCAGCAGTCAGATCATAAAATTGAATCACTAGGGTCTTGTGAGTCAGCTATCACCATGGGAACAGAGCTGGCTGAAAAATGGAATTTCTGTCTCCTTGGAAATTCTGAGATTTTGAAATTTGGTTTTGTCCTGAATTGAAAAGTTGAATTTTTCACAAAACCAAATATTCTGAAATATTTTCTTTTGACCTCATCGTTTTGACTATATTATATTATAAAGAATCAGAATGATAAAGTCAAAATGAAATGTTTGGCCTTATTGAAATGAAACTTTTAAATAATTTCTCAGTGAAAATTTCAATGAAGTTGATACATTCCCACAAAACATTTCAATCATCTGCTCAGCATATTCCCGCAGAACAATTTTCCACTTGAAAATTTTCAATCAGCTCTAATAGGAAACATTTTCCAAAGAGAGCTTAACATAATAGATAGTAGTAGATAGATAGAAAGAACTGCAGCCTATGTCAAATAATCTACATTCTACAAACTCTTTCAGAGCTACGGTTTACCGAGCTCAGGAGTTATAGACTCGTGGGCCTTTCTTCAGTATTATAAAAAAACTAGGTAAGAAAATCCTGAAAAACAATGGGCCAGGTTCAGTGGTATGTTACTTTGCACTGTTTTGGTGACAAGAAGCAGTCATAAACATGGCTTAACTGACTGTCACCCTCAGTTTACAGTTCCTTTCATTGTGGGAGCAAAACTCTAGCATGCCAATGAATGTGGCCCAGTATATTATAAAGCACCTAACTCAGTAGCATATGGTAGAGACAAACCAGCACATCTTCTGTAAGGCTAACTGGTACCTCTCCAATGTGTTAGAATAGTGTTAAGAGTTAGCCCTCAAACAGAGTGGATAAGGGGAACAAGTGTATATAGTGATTTTAATTTTTCAAATGGCTTTTGACTAAGTCCCTCACAGGAGACTATTAAGAAAACTTGCTAGGCAAGAGGTGAGAAGCTCAGCACAACTCTGTCACAGATTCAAGCTAGTTAGGAGATGAAATAAAGAGTTGGAATTAAAGAGTCAATTCTCATCACAGACAGAGCTCAATAGCAGGTTTTTCCCCTGAGGTCATTACAGTTACAAACTCCTGCAATGGGTTCCATGCAGGTGAGGTCCTGTGCTCTTGAGAAGCCCCACTGACTGCAGATGCTGTGGGTGTACGGGACCGCCTGCACAGCTCAGACTGCATATATGGGATAAATGCATAATATTGCTAACTTTCTTTCCATAAATCCTTTTACCCACCCACCATTTCCTGGCTGTGCAAGACAGCCTGGGTCTGTACTAGGGTGGGTGTACCAGCAGAGAAAAGACAGAAAAAGCCAAAACCTTAGTCCACCAACTAAACAGAATTCAAACTCCCACCATGGGTACGCATCCCTCCTTGCAATCCATGTTCTCTCTACTGTGTACTAAACACACTGTGTGTACACACGCACACACAACATGCATTAGACTTTAAGACCATAAAGGACCTTAGATCATCTAGTCTGAGGGTATGTCTACACTACGGGGACTATATTGGCATAGCTACATGTTGCCGTAGCTATGCTGGCATAACCCCACAGCGTAGAGAGAGCTTACACCCCCGCAAGTGACAATGGCTACCCTACATTGATGGAAGCTGTCTTCTATCGATGTAGCTGCATCTACACTAGGGGTCAGGTCAGCATAGCTATTTCAGTCAGGGATGTGTTTTTTTCACATCACTGACAGACGTAGGTATGAGGAGCTAACTCCTGTGTATCACAGGCTGTAGATTTTCACCCACTTTCCCCTTTATTGAGACTACTAACTTGTGTTTGACTAAAACATATCATCCAAAAGGCATCTAAGTCTTGATCTTAGACTTCAATAGATGTGGAATCCACCGCTTCCCTTGGCAGTCTGTTCCAATTGTTATTCACCCCCCACTGTTAAAAATGTTGCCTTATTTCTAATCTGAATTTGTCTGGCTTTAACTTCCAGCTATTGGATCTTGTTCGGACTTTCTCTGCTTGAGGGAGATATTAGGTTACTTCAACCCACTCACTGGCCAGTGCCTGGGGAGATGGGGCCATGGCTCCACCTCCTCTCCACCATTTTCTCAACAACTGACTAAAAAGGAGGGGAAGGAAAAACCAGGTGCACAGCCTCTGCCCTCCCCCTAAATACCTCCACCTTGATCAAGGTATCACTGCCACGGCTGAACCAGTGCACTGGGGGAAGACCTTATTTCTGTATATTGCTCTGTGCAGCCTTGCTGGCACTAGTCAAAATCTAGCCCTTACATTGTGAGCTCTTCAGAATAAGGACCATGCCTCCTTTTATGATTGGAAAGCACCTTGTGCATTGTGGGCACTAGTGGAAAGAAATCACAAATACCACCCCCACCACCAGTGTAGTTCTCAAATCGTGGCCCAATCAGCACACAGCTGCGGCCTATATGACATCCTCAAGGCCACACAGGTACTGTATGTATTGTGTAGATGCAGCCCACATAACACAGAGAGCTGCATATGTGCCTCAGTGGTAAATAGGTTGAGAACTACTGCCTGGGGTACAGAACTCTGTGATAAATATTTCCCAAGAGCTGACATGTACAAATATCCTATGTTACAACGCCTGCTATTGGGGAAGCACTGTGGTTTACCCTTTTTTTGCACTGTCTCATAATGGGTGAAATTCACAAACAGCAACAGGCCTTGTTCCACTTAAGCCCTATTTGGAGGTCTCTATCTATTTTAGGGCTTGTCTACACTTGAAATGCTACAGTGGCACAGCTGTGCTTCTGTAGTGCATCAGTGTAAACACTGACTACCTACGCTGACAGGAGAGCAAGCAGGCTGGCTAACCTAGTGAGGAGGGCTTTAAACGAGGTTCACCGGGGGAAGGAGACCAAAGCCCTGAGGTAAGTGGGGAAATGGGATACCGGGAGGATGCACGAGCAGGAGAGTGCAAGAGGGGAGGACTCCTGTCTCAGACTGAGAAAGCAGGACAATCAGCGAGTTATCTTAAGTGCCTATACACAAATGCAAGAAGCCTGGGAAACAAGCAGGGAGAACTGGAAGTCCTGGCACAGTCAAGGAACTAGGATGTCACTGGAATAACAGAAACTTGGTGGGATAATTCACATGAGTGGAGTACTGTCATGGATGGATATAAACTGTTCAGGAAGGACAGGCAGGGCAGAAAAGGTGGGGGAGTTGCATTGTATGTAAGAGAGCAGTATGACTGCTCAGAGCTCCGGTATGAAACTGCAGAAAAACCTGAGAGTCTCTGGATTAAGTTTAGAAGTGTGAGCAACAAGGGTGATGTTGTGGTGCTATAGACCACCAGACCACGGGGATGAGGTGGACGAGGCTTTCTTCCGGCAACTAGCAGAAGTTACTAGATCGCAGGCCCTGGTTCTCATGGGAGACTTTAATCACCCTGTTATCTGCTGAGAGAGCAATACAGCAGTGCACAGACAACCCAGGAAATTTTTGGAAAGTGTAGGGGCCAATTTCCTGGTGCAAGTGCTGGAGGGACTACTAGGGGCAGAGCTCTTCTAGATCTGCTGCTCACAAACCGGGAAGAATTAGTGGGGGAAGCAAAAGTGGATGGGAACCTGGGAGGCAGTGACCAAGAGATGGTCGAGTTCAGGATCCTGACACAAGGAAGAAAGAGCAGCAGAATATGGACCCTGGACTTCAGAAAAGCAGACTTTGACTCCCTCAGGGAACTGATGGGCAGGATCCCCTGGGAGAATAACATGAGAGGGAAAGGAGTCCAGGAGAGCTGGCTGTATTTTAAAGAATCCTTATTGAGATTGCAGGAAAAAAAACCATCCCAATGTGTAGAAAGAACAGTAAATATGGCAGGCGACCAGCTTGGCTTAACAGTGAAATCCTTGCTGACCTTAAACACAAAAAAGCAGCTTACAAGAAGTGGAAGATTGGACAAATGACCAGGGAGGAGTATAAAAATATTGCTCAGGCATGCAGGAGTGAAATCAGGAAGGCCAAATCACACTTGGAGTTGCAGCTAGCAAGAGATGTTAAGAGTAACAAGAAGGGTTTCTTCAGGTATGTTAGCAACAAGAAGAAAGTCAAGGAAAATGTGGGCCCCTTACTGAATGAGGGAGGCACCTAGTAACAGAGGATGTGGAAAAAGCTAATGTACTCAATGATTTTTTTGCCTCTGTCTTCACGAACAAGGTCAGCTCCCAGACTGCTGCACTGGGCAGCACAGTATGGGGAGAAGGTGACCAGCCCTCTGTGGGGAAAGAAGTGGTTCGGGACTATTTAGAAAAATTGGACGAGCACAAGTCCATGAGGCCGGATGCGCTGCATCCGAGGATGCTAAAGGAGTTGGCGGATGTGATTGCAGAGCCATTGGCCATTATCTTTGAAAACTCATGGCGATCGGGGGAGGTCCTAGATGACTGGAAAAAGGCTAATGTAGTGCCCATCTTTAAAAAAGGTAAGGAGGAGGATCCGGGGAACTACAGGCCAGTCAGCCTCACCTCAGTCCCTGGAAAAATCATGGAGCAGGTCCTCAAGAAATCAATTCTGAAGCACTTAGAGGAGAAGAAAGTGATCAGGAACAGTCAGCATGGATTCACCAAGGGCAAGTTGTGCCTGACTAACCTAATTGCCTTCTATGAGGAGATAACTGACTCTGTGGATGAGGGGAAAGCAGTGGATATGTTATTCCTTGACTTTAGCAAAGCTTTTGATATGGTCTCCCACAGTATTCTTGCCACCAAGCTAAAGAAGTACGGACGGGATGAATTGACTATAGGTGGATAGAAAGCTGGCTAGATCATCGGGCTCAACCAGTAGTGATCAACGGCTCCATGTCTAGTTGGCAGCCGGTTTCAAGTGGAGTGCCCCAGGGATCGGTTCTGGGGCCGGTTTTGTTCAATAACTTCATTAATGATCTGGAGGATGGGTGGACTGCACCCTCAGCAAGTTTGCAGATGACACTAAACTGGGAGGAGTGGTAGATACGCTGGAGGGTAGGGATAGGATACAGAGGGACCTAGACAAATTAGAGGACTGGGCCAAAAGAAACCTGATAAGGTTCAACAAGGACAAGTTCAGAGTCCTGCACTTAGGACGGAAGAATTCCATGCACTGTTACAGACTAGGGACCGAATGGCTAGGAAGCAGTTCTGCAGAAAAGGACCTAGGGGTTACAGTGGATGAGAAGCTGGATATGAGTCAACAGTGTGCCGGATATGAGTCAACTTGTTGCCAAGAAGGCTAACGGCATTTTGGGCTGTATAAGTAGTGGCATTGCCAGCAGATCGAGGGACGTGATCATTCCCCTCTATTTGACATTGGTGAGGCCTCATCTGGAGTACTGTGTTCAGTTTTGGGCCCCACACTACAAGGAGGATGTGGGAAAATTGGAAAGAGTCCAGCGGAGGGCAACAAAAATGATTAGGGGGCTGGAGCACATGACTTATGAGGAGAGGCTGAGGGAACTGGGATTGTTTAGTCTGCAGAAGAGAAGAATGAGGGGGGATTTGATAGCTGCTTTCAACTACCTGAAAGGAGGTTCCAAAGAGGATGGATCTAGACTGTTCTCAGTGGTACCTGATGAGAGAACAAGGAGTAATGGTCTCAAGTTGCAGTTGGGGAGGTTTAGGGTTACACCTAGGGAGGTGGTGGAATCTCCTTCCTTAGAGGTTTTTAAGGTCAGGCTTGACAAAGCCCTGGCTGGGATGATTTAGTTGGGAATTGGTCCTGCTTTGAGCAGGGGGTTGGACTAGATGACCTCCTGAGGTCCCTTCCAACCTTGATATTCTATGATTCTATGAGAGTTTTTTCCGTCAGCGTAGGGAATCCATTTCCCCAAGAAGAGGTACCTAGGTTGACAGAAAAATTCTTCCACTGACCTAGTGCTGTCCACACTGGGGTAAAGTCGGCTTAACTATGCTGCTCAGAGTTGTGGGTTTTTCACATCCCTGAGCAACGTAGATAAACCAACTTAATTTTCTAGTGACCAGGTCTCGGGTATTTATATGGCCCCCATTACTACAATAGCTGAGCGCCTCATAATCCTGTGGAGTAACTATGCCGACGGGAGCAGCTCCAGTAGTGTCTTCGCTGAAGCGCTAAAGTGGCACAGCTTCACTGTATGTGAAGACAATCTCCAGGTTAAGAAATATCTGAAGTCCCAAGGATACATGGGAGGGATGGGGAAAGTGCAGTTATGTGCTCACAGAAAGCACTGCTAGTTCTAAACGTACCAGAACTCACAACACAGTGCACACAAAGCAGTGTCGATGTAGCCGTGTCAGTCCCAGTAGCTGTGTCAGTCCCAGGATATCAGAGAGACAAGGTGGATGAGGTAATCACCAACAGAAGTTGGTCCAATAAAAGCTATTACCTCACCCACCTTGTCTCTAGCCCAGAAAATGGGCAGATAAACAAGGCTTGGTTGACATTCAGAAAAACAAAACACAATGCAAGTAACAACAGAGGCAGGCACCAGCCACTACTCGGTGATTGAACAGCCCTTCCTCCCCTACAAATCCTTGACAAGATTCAACCTTAGTAGTGATTATCCATAATAGCCTTTAAGTGCAGTTAGCAGTGCTGACGAAGAATGGATAAAAATGAATGGGCACGAGTGCACCCCCGCAGAACAAACATTGATAAGATTGTTAGAGATTGAGTGCACTTGATAACAGATTTGTAGGGAAGTGTGAACAGTTAGGAAAAAAGCATTGCACAATGTCCACATGACAACTCGGCCACCACCCCGGCAGCACAAATCCAACCCAAAAGGTGTTAACCTAGGGGAGGTGCCTTGTTAGAATTATCTGTAATTTGTGTGAATAGCCACAGGAAGGACCAGCTAGTAACCTTCAGCTACAGGGGAACAAAAACCTCAGGCCGTGGCTACACTCGAAACTTCAAAGAACTTCAATAATAGAATTTAACTGCATATTCATAAAACAGAAAGGAAGACAAGTAGTGTTTACAAGGGTGGCAGGCTCTTCCACAACCAGTCAGAAGGTATTAATGGAGTAAGACAAGGCAGGCAAAGTCTGTTCAAATGGCAGAGATCTTAAGAGTTTCTTCCAAGAAGACATAAATTTAAGATTTAAGAAGAGCGCTGCAGGTATTCCACCTCCACAAGGGGATTAGCGTACAGCGCTGGGAGCCTGTTTACCCTAGCCCTTTACAGTGCTGTAACTTGCTGTGCCTCACAAAGCTGTGTAACCCCCACAAGTGTGTGCCCATGTCCCCTATGCTTTTCAGCAGTTGCACAGAGTGCAAAGCAGGGGCGCTGGAACAATTTTTACACTGGAGGTGCTAAGGGCCATTGAATCAAACTGTAAACCCTGGATATGATGGAAACCACTTCAAGCAAGGGGGTGCAGCAGCACCTCCTGCACCTGTAGTTCAAGCACCTATGGTGTGAAGGTGTCTAGAGCCTTGCATGGATACAAAATCTGTATCCGCATCTGATCCGCAAAAATGAGCCTCAGATATAAAGCGGATAGCTGTGGATTTGCAGGGCTCTAAAGGTGTCCCTCAGTACCCCACTCTGTGTCTGTGCTGTTCCGAGAAGTGTGAACATTTGGAATCCCTGATTTCCCTTGCCTGTGTACATATGGACAGGATCCAGCGGCCGGTACAGGGTTTGTAAACCAGACTTGTTCTGGGCCCACTCAGGATGGAAGCACTCCCCTTTACCCTCCCAAATGTTAAGGAGCGTGCAGCAGATAAGGATAATATGAACAGCATTTGCCACATTGGCATCCAGATGGGGACACAGGAACTGCCAATGAGATATCAGCCTACCAAACAAACACTCCATGACCATTCTACAGCTACTGATTCTGTAACTGAATTCCCACCGATGCTGGGGTATGGTTTCATGAGCCAATTTAGGAGCGGCAATGCCAAAACACAAACTGGACAGACACACTGTAGAGAACCATATTGTTACTGGGGAATAAAGTGCCTTCTTTCCCCCTTCAAGAACAATCCCAATCTTCTCAGTACCATAGTGTTATGAACTTTTCCAGGGTTTCCCGTGTTGGTATTCACGAATCTGCCTCAGTGGTCCACTAAGCCTTGCAGAATGAATGAATAATAAACTTTTCGATTCACAACTACTTGGCCCCTTTTGGTGGGCAAAGTATTGGGATATGGGTGCCATCAATGGCCCCTGCACAGTTTGGAAGCCCCATCTTCTCAAATTCAGCTATTATTTCTGGAACTTTTCTTATGGCAGCCACCTGTGGGTAGATCAGCATTAATAGTGTCACAAAGCTGCACAAACACGACCCCGACAATGGATGCCTGCAAGACAGACTGGCACCTAGAGCATTTGAAAGAAACTAAGGGTATGTCTACACTACCCACTGGATCGGTGGGCAGTGATCGATCCAATGGGGGTCGATTTATCGCGTCTAGTCTAGACGCGATAAATCGACTCCCGAGCACTCTCCCGTCGACTCTTGTACTCCACCACTGCAAGAGGTGCAGGAAGAGTCGACGGGGGAGCGGCAGCAGTCGACTCATCGCAGTGAAGACACCACGGTGAAGTAGGTCTAAGTATGTCGACTTCACGTAGCTGAAGTTGCGTAACTTAGATCGATTTCGTCCCCTCCCCCCAGTGTAGACCAGGCCTTAGGATATGAGAGGGCAGAAACAGAGCCAGAGCAGATGAGAATAATCAGCAGTTATTAAGAGGCAAAGGAGATGAAAGGGAAGGACTGAACTGCAGCCTGTCTAACATGGAGAACATGAAATCACTGAGGCAGAACTGTCTTTATTACATACCTGTACAGTGATTAGCACAGTGGCCTGGTCCTTGGTTGGGCTTCCGTGGCATTACTATAATTAGTACTACTATTACTAGTGAGGAATTACAAGGACTTTCCAAATTCTCATCTCAGAAGCCCAAGTTCTGTGTAAGTACTTAACAGGAAAGAGAAAACATCTGCACATCAGAAAAATCTTGAAGCTTCCAGCTGTCTCCGTTATTAACACCCTGGTTTGCCACATAATCTTCTGTGAGACAACACAGTGGGATTTCACTGACTGTTTATAATTAAGGTGGGATGCACATAAGTGGTGGTAACACACAGGACTTCATTTCCTGGCCCCATCCACATGAGCTGGGCCAAGGTTACAAAGGTTTATTCCCCATCACAACACAGGGATCGTTATGGGCTGACTCCAGTGGTTGCTGTTACATCCTTGACCCTTGCCTTTTTAAAAATCACTTTTAAAGGATTCAAAAGGAAAACATGATGTCAAAGCAAAAGCAAAAATATCCTGAAGGGAACCAACGCAGTCACTTTGTCTCTGTTAAGAATTGTCGTAACAGAGGTTCCTGTCAAACCCTTGGTTGTTATTTCTGAATGTACAAATGTCCTGTGCTACATCACCAGCTACTGGGCAGCACTGGGGTTTACCCTTTTCTTGCACTGTTTCACAATGGGTGAAATTCACCTCTTTGCAGACAGACAGCAATAGGCCTTGGTTCCACTTAAAGCCCTATTTTGAAGTCTCTACCTGTCTTTTAGGGCTAGTCTACACTTGAAATGCTACAGTGGCACAGCTGCGCCACTGGAGCGTGTAGTATAAATACTACCTACACCAACAGGAGGGGTTCTTCTGTCAGCGCAGGGAATCCACTTCCCCGAGAAGCGATAGCCAGGTCGATGGAAGAATTCTTCCAACAACCTTGTGTTGTCTATGGTGGAGGTAAGGTCTGCTTAACTATGCCACTCAGAGCTATGGGTTTTTCACATCCCTGAGCAATGTAGGTAAACCAGCTTAATTTCTAGTGCAGACCAGGCCTCAGGTATTTATATGCCCCCCCCCCATTACCACAGTATCTGAACACCTCATAATCTTTAATGTGTTTATCCTCACCACACCCCTGTGACATGGGGCAGTGCTATTATCCCCATTTTACAGATGGGGGCTAAGGCACAGAGTAAGATTAAGTGACTTACCACAGGAAGTTTGTGGCAAAGCAGGGACTTAAACCCAGGTCTCCAAAGCACTAAGCTAGTGACCTAACCACTGGACTATCCTTCCTCTTCAAAAATTAAGTAGTGCCTGGCTCGCTGCACAGGAGCAAAGTTTAACCCTTTGAGTCTCAAGAGCCCTTCCACCCATTGCTGCTCTCTTTAAATCTCACCTGAAAGCTTTCCTACTGTTTTAGATTCCTTACTAAAAAATATGTTGGTATCCAGCATTAATGGCCAGAATGGACTTTATCACTGGGCCCCATGGTAGCAAGCCTCTGTGTTTTGGATCATTACGGTAGAGCACTGTAGCAATGTTAGTAAGAGTTACAGTGACGGTTTGAAGCTCTGTTGCCTTGGGTAACGCAAGAGGTCAGAGCAGATCTTCTAAAGACTCCTAGCCAATAGCACTGCTGAGCCCACTTCTCCATTTCATACACAACCCAAACTCCCATTAACTCAGTGGTTACGCTCCAGTATACTATACATTTTTGTTTGTTGTTCTGGACAATTACTGAAGAATACTCTAGTCCTTCTGTATATACTGCTCTGCACTAATACTCTTGCATAAATGGTCCCGGAAGTAAATATGGAGAGAGAGGAACAGACAATGAGAGAGGGAGAGAATGTCTCCAAGAGGTCTGCTCACTTGTAAACAAAAAAACACTAGTTTAAAGGGAGTTTGGCATTATGGGGCAGGAATGTACCTCGCTCTTGAATGCATGTGTTAATTATAAATCAGGGTAATGAAGAGAAAGCTGAAAGGGACAGGTTTATGTCAATTTATGCCAGCTAAGGATCTGACCCAACATTTTTAAAAATTCTTCCTGCACGTTGCTGTACATGCAGCCTACATTTCAGTTCTAATACAAAGTCACATATATAGTTTGTGCTATCATTTCAACAGGCTATAAGAACAGAGTAATTGCCATTAGGTAAAGGAACTATTTAACCACCGGGTCCAGGATTCTGTCTCCAACGCAGCCAATGCCGGATGCTGCAGAGGAAAGTAGTATGCCCCTGTAGTAGGACTATTTGTGTAATACTAGACAAATGTCCCCAGTGGGTGATCAGTTTGTGCCCTGATGCTTGAGGATTGATAACCCTTTCCATTTTTAACCTAGCTCATGTATCCGCAGATGCTATTTCTATTCATGGGCAGTTCTAATTTGGAAGCATCCTTATAAGAAAGGAGAGGAGTCACAAAACAGAAAAGCACAAGCAATGATATAGAAAATAAACCAGTGCAACAATCCATGAGCAAAAACATAAGATAGGAGTTGGAGAGGGGAATAACCTATGAATTTTGGACCCATATCTGGGTTTAGATTCTGAATCCTCAATAAAGTTTAGCAGGGTCTAAATGCAGGAGTTTGACTTGGGCCCATCCCTACTCTAGAGAAACCCAACAGCCAAATTAATCTTAAAGTATCACCTACACACTAACATATAACAGGAGAAATGAATACTACATGCTTTTCAGAGACCTACTAGACATGCAGACACATGCAAAATACAAGCTAAACCAACCTGGTCTCCCAACTTTTTGCCCCTTCCCTGAACTACAGTATTATTGCATAAATAGGACATATATTTCCACTGGCTAGTCAAAAGAGCACTTCTTTATGAAGGACAATGCTTTGGTGTATTTGCATGGAGTCCAATTCAAGAATTATGAAAGCCAAAAAATCTCTCTCCTGCCAGCACAGATCCTCTTCTTTAATATTTGCTTAAGTGCTTTAAGAATTGATCGTTCTTTTGCACAGTAAATCTTTGCCTACCTTAATTGCCTTAGCTCTGCTAATCAGCCCGTCTTCTTGAGCACTTCCAATGAGCAGATCCACCTTCCCAAGTCGAGAACGCCGCAGGGCTGCAGCTAGAGGTTCCCGAAGGTAGACTCCATCAACCACTGGGCCCCAGTACTGAAATGGCCCGCTTATGGCGAGGAGCTGTGTTGAAAGGGAACAGAGAATAGTACAATACAATCATGATCAGGATTTTCAAAAGTGGTCAGCGTTAGCTTGACTCTGCGGCCATTGAAGTCAATGGTAAAACTCCCATTCCATGGGAAAAGTGCTCTCCTAGAGACCAAGGGATTGGTAAGGAGATACAGGGCCTTCCAGTGGTGAGCAGCTGGACCAGATTAGGAAGGACTTTGCATCATTCCCACCTGACCACGGCTTGTTTGTCTGTCTGTCTGAAATGATGAATTAAGCTGATGGCCTCATAATGGGTAAATGTTCACGTAACACAGTCCAAAATCACAACTGGAAGGAACGGGGGCCCTTGCTGATAGCCTCAGCAGAGGAGCCAAGAGCTGAACAGGCAGAGAGAATAAACTACTCCATTGTTCCTAGGGCTGTTACTTCTAGTTTAGGGGTGAGGCCCAACGCGATGGTGTGATTGAGAAACTTGTATTGCTGATGCCTCTTCTCTACTTGGGTGTGAAGGACTCCAGCCTCCAGGACTGTCAGCATGGCATCTTTCATAAGCATTACATTTTGTTAAGTTCAATGCAAAGCAGAGTCATCTTTTCACACTGCCTTTTCTGCAGAGAACTCTCACGGAAACTAGGGGTCTGATTTCCATTTACACTTAGGCCAGGCATTCCCCACCCTGACAGGGATCATTGAAACTCCCTTCCAGACACGTTTACACTGCCAAAGCGATGCAAAGGAGCCTTAGTGTAACTGAGAATCAGGCCATAAGTATCAATGGGCCAAAGCCTCAGTTGGTGGATATCAGGGTAACTCCACCGAAGTCAATGTCAATTTATGCCAGCTAAGGATCTGTCCCAACATTTTTAAAAATTCTTCCTGCAAGTTGCTGTACATGCAGCCTACATTTCAGTGATAATACAAAGTCACATATATTGCTATGGCTCACCCTAGTCTGTGCATCGTTGAGAACGTTGGCAGGCAACTGGCGGAGGCAGGCTACAATTTCCTCACTGCTGGACAGAGGGCATCCAAGTTCATTAGCCAGAACTGTCACTTGGTCCCGAGCTTTCTTCTCACTAATCACCGACACCGGGGAAAAAGCAGATCCTCCCTAGAAGAGAAAACAGACACCGAGTCAATTGATCCTGTCAACATGTGCTTCCCTGTTGCATGAGGAGAAGATGACAGGGGGGAAAAAAATCTGCTTAGTCACTGACTGAAAAATGGAGTTTGCAAAAACTGCAGTATGGTCTAGTGATTAAAGCAAAGGATGAGGAGAGAGCAGGGCTGGGTGCTAGTCCCAACTCTACCACAGATTTTTTTTGTGAGACCTTGGGCAAGTCACTTAATTTCTTTGTGCTTCAGTTCCCGCATCTGTAAAATGGGAACAACAATCCACCTCAGGGCATTTTGAAACCTTTCGATGGAAAGTGGGATATATTATTACTGTGGTCTCACAAATCTCAGAGTTAGTGCAGTTTAAGCAATGGCTACTACTTTCATTGAGCTAATGTCACCTATTAATTACTACTGTTATTCCTTATTTGTGCTACATGAGCAACCAAAGGCTGCAAACCAAGATCAGTGCTCCCTTGTGCTAGGCACTGTGCAAACACACAGGTGGCTATGAGCCTCCACAAAGATCTTACAATCTAACTATCATACCCTGTTCGCCTCTTATATCTGTAAGCATTGCAATTCCAACAATACTAGGGGAGCGGGACCTGGATTCTTCGCTAGTGATGATGAAGCATGAGCAGGAAAGAAGCCAGCTTTGACTTTCAAAACTCAAGGTGAGTTTGCAGGACTAACATTTGTGGGGATGGGGAATCTCCTTTATACTTTAAAGCTTGATGTAGAAGTTTTTGAGATACAGAGAATATAGAACATTACAGTGTTCTTCAGAGTAGGATCAACATTTAAATTATGAGCCAAAGCCACAGAGCCCAGCCGAGAACTCAGAAGTTCCTGGCTTCCAATCCCATGTTCAGACCACTTCCCCAGACCTGTCACAGCTGGGGTCGTGCTTGGAAAAGAGCTCACTGGGAAAGGATGTCATAATGTCGTTGAGTAACCACAAAAGCCACTTATTCAAAATGCAGGTATGTTAGCATAGCCTGATAGCATCTGACCTACAACATCAGGGCTGGAATAAGCAGTGACATGGTTAAAAATGAGTCAGTTCTAATTTCCAAACGTTTAGATCAGTTTACTATAATAATTGCTCAGATGCACTTCCGTCTTTAAAAAAAACACAGAGAAGCCGATCGCCTCAGCTGATTAGCTTTTTTCCAATATAAAACATGTTAAATACAAAACTATACACCCAGCAAAACACAAAAACAGAGGCAAAGAAAAAAAAGGAAATGTATTTTTAATATTTGGTCTCTGAGAAGCCGTGCATAGGAGTTAAAAACATCCACGTCCATTTCATTGCTTCTAGCAGCATATACATTGACTGTGGTAGTGAAGCATTCTGTCTGATTCCTGAAGTAAAGTGCAGTTTTTCTGGTACCGAAGAAGTTACTGTAGAAAGGGATCTCTGAGTTGAAACAGGCCAGGGGGAGTAAAGAGGCGTGGATTCTATTCCCAGTTGTGCCACTGATCTGCCAGGTGTTCTTACACAAATAATTACATGTGTAATAATCCCAGCCTTACATGGATATTGTGAGGATAATTCATTAATGATTGCAAAGTGCTTTGAGATCAGTGAAGAAAAGGTGCCAGACTGGCTAGATTCTCTAGCTTGCTGCATTGCCTGTGTGGGGCAAAGGGAGAAGAGACTATCCAAAACTTCCCTGACTGAGAAACCTGTGCTTTTGGAGGAGTCCTTAGCAGGGGTAGAAACAATATAACAGGTTGCTACGCCCTCTGCACAGGGGATATGATAGAGCTGAGGAGAGGCATCATGGGGGTGGGGAAGATGAATATCACACTTCAGCTATTCCCAGGTAACAGATGGCCCTTTAGGGACAGTTGCCAGCAGGTACAATTTAGAGCAGTCCCCTGGTTGCTCTAGCTGAAGCAGAGACTCTGGCAACTAACTAAGAGCAGCTGAGAGTCGGGCCTTATGACTGCACAGTACTATTGTCACTTAAAATTGGCGCCACTTCTGCCTGCCCCTGGGAGTGGAGGGTGCTCAGCACCTTTCAAGGAGTGCTCAACATCCACTGGATGGCACCCTCTGTGATGTTGGACAAGTTACGCAACCTCTCTGAGCCTCAGTTTCCCAGTCTGGGAAATGGGACTGATGTCAAATAGCTCTTTACAAAGATGGGTGTTTCGATGAAGGGGGTGAATAAAGAGATACAGATTATAATTATTAATAATTTGACTGACAGCCAGGGCGTAGTTTTGGTGCACCATGTCTAGTTCACTCTTTAATGCACTCCAGGATTTTGTTTTGAAGCAGTTCGAGGAATAGGAGTGACTACTTTTTCCTAGCAAGCTATTCCCATGAAGGAACCTCAGTTAATCAGGACTATTGTGTCCCTCTGGCATGTTGCTGTGGTGTGGATTCCATTGTATTAGATGTGCAACACAAACTAACTGTGAAACAGAAGCCTTCATGCGGACCTCCTGCATTTGTTCTTGTTCATGTGTGTTACATATAGCAATAGACTGAACCACAACCCACACCACCACAACTTCGCTCCTTCCCCTTCCCTCTCGTGCATGAGTATCCCGTGATCTTAGAGAGACAAAGTGAGTGAGGTAATATCTTTCATTGGTGAGAGAGACAATGGAGCTCTTCAGGTTTGGGAAAGGTATTACGAGTGTCAGAGCTAAATACAAGATCGAACAGATAGTTTAGCATAAGTAAGCATATTCTAAGGAACCATTCAAGATGAAGTGGCCTGTTAACACTGATTTTAAGGCCATGATTTTTAGTGTCTAGCAAAGTTATGAATTTAATAAAAACACTGGATTTATGGCTTATTATAACAATCTGTAACCCACTATCCCCCCCTCCCCCACCTCCTTTTCATCCTATGACTACAGGGGTGTTAACGGGCCACTTCATCTTGAATGATCCCTTAAAATATGTTCTAACTACTTATGCAAAACTATCTGTTCGACCTTGTGTTTAGCTATGACACTCTTAGCCCTGGTCTACACTACAGAATTACTTTGGTATAACTACATCGCTCAGGGGTGTGAATAATCCACACCCCTCAACAACATAGTTATACAGACCGAAGCTCTGGTGTAGACCATGCTATGTTGGTGGGAGAGCTCCTCCCACTGACATAGCTTCCGCCACGCATGGAGGTGGAGTTATTAAGCCAAGTTATTAAGCTCTCTCCTCTTGGCTTAAAGCATTTTCACCAGACGCACTGCAGCTGCACAGATGCAAGTTTTTAGTGTAGACAAGCCCATAATACCTTTCCCCAGACCTGAAGAGCTCTGCATAGCTTGAAAGTTTGTCTCTCTCGCCAGCAGAAGTTAGTCCAATAAAAGATATTACCTCACTAACCTTGTCTCTCTAATATCATGGTACTGATACAGCTACAACCTCACAGCATATGGCTTTCTAGGTGCCCACCTTTACTGCATTTTCATATGGCTATTTTCAGACTGGCAAATTTTTAAGGCGGCCTGGAATGAAAACAATTAACTGAGAAAGCAACTGACCAGATCCTCCTCTGGTGTAAATCATCAGAACCCCCTTGACTTCAACGTCTTACTAAGGGCTGAGTTTGCTCTTATTCCTACAGGAGCCCAAACCTTTGTTTGTTCCCAGAGCTCAGGCAATAGCTGTGTTATCACTGTTTAACAGGGTTATAATGGTAGTGCTTAAAGGCCAGTAAGAATAGGGGCCTGTTATGCTAGGCACTGTACAAACCAGAGTAGTAGACAATCCTTACTAGCTTCAAAATTAGCTGTGGCCCAGCAAAGCACGTGTGTGTACGTTCAGTGTGAAGAATGAGAGTACTTCCATTGACTTCAGAGCCCAGGCTAAAGTTCTGTTCTGGATTGGGGCTATATGAGCAGAAGCATTATGTGGGGTATTGAGTCAAGGTGTGTGAAATGTTCGCGGTGAGATCAGAAATGACACACAACTCACCACTAACTTGAAACTCAGTTCACAAACCTTCCCTGGGAACCTGGTCCAAATTGAGAGACCTGGGCCACTCCATGGCTTGGCATGAAAATACTTCCTCTCCCCAGCCTCTGTCTTGCCTATTTGCATTGTAACTCTTTAGGGTCAGGAATTTTACAGCACTTAGCACAACAGGGCCCCTGAGGCACTACTGTAACAAACATAATTAATCATCATCATCATGTGAAATCCAGGAAAGCCAGACAAGCAAACCCATACATGGCCTGAGCCTGTATAGATTAGCTCAGCTTCTGCCTTGGCACTGCAGAACTACACACTGGAGTTTTCAGAGGAATCCCTGAATCTCTAGGAGCTGTGCTCTCCATGGGCCAACAGGAACTAGTGGCCGCTGCACAGCGGAACAGAGCAGAAGCAAGAAAATCCCTTGCATTCTTTCCTGATCTCTGGGTATTTACATGCTCTGGGAGTGGGATCTCCAGCTTCTTCCATGGGGAAAACCCCTGCTCTCCTCACCCCAGCCAAACACAGAAGTTCATAGCCAACTCCGCAAGCTGAAACTCCCTATAGGTTATTCCTGCAGAAGGAAGAATGAGGGCCAGACCCTCAGCAGGGATAAATTGGCATCGCTCCAGTATATATTAGCTAAGCCCAAACTGCAAAATTCAAACGAAGACCCAAGCTTCCCAGAAGTTTGAGGGGGTTGCAAAGGTCAGGACCTTCTCAGGGGGGTTGCTCCGGAACCCATGTCTAGCAGCGATCTCTTTTCTCTTCCTTTAACAGCAACAGTTTTGCTGCAGGCTCAGTAACAGAGTGTTCTGCTGTTTTCCATGATAGTGACCATTTCCTCAATCTGCTTTTTTTTTTTTTTTAATAACATTATCAGGAAGTAAGTCTTGCCCTTTGGCTTTAAACCTAATACAGGATCCAATACTACGCCTCATGGTTAATCACTCTTTTTTTCTTTGGAGTAATACAGTAATATTTAAAAGTGATAGCATTATTTTCCCGGTTGGAGTGCGCCTGCTGACATTTGTTTGAAGGTCGGGGTGGGGAGATTCCTATTAATAAAAGAGTTAGGCAAGCAAAATTCAAATTCACAAACAAAATTTGTTTCCTCATCATTTCCTCATCCGCAGACCTCAGGAGCAAATGTGAGAGCAGAAGCTGGAGACTACCCACAAAGAAGGCTTCAACTTTGAGCAAATAATTCTCCTATTTAAACAGAAATATACTATATATACCAGCACAAGCCTATGATTTAAAGAGAGACGCATGGAAAAAACAAATATATATGGAGGGTCCTGCTTTTCTCTTAATCACATTCACCATAGAAACATTATCTCTGTATGATTATTAATAATAACCAGGGATAAATTGGACAACAGCTTAAAAAAAGAGGGCCTGTTTAGAGAGATGCAGACACATTGAATGAATTGTTCACTCATGCTGGCTGAAATTCCCAGTATCGCCAACTCCAAACATTCAAACATCATGAGTCAGGCACCAAAAGATCATGAGATTGGCTTAAAAATAATAAATTTGGAGTTCTTTTATTTGCCTTCTGATTTTCAAGTCTTTTCCTGGGCACACATGGAGGCTAGAAAGTTGCTTTTAAATGAAAGCTGAGATTCCCACATAATCATATGATTCCAGGAGCTGAGACTTTAAGAAAAAAATGTCTCACATATCATGCAACTTCCAACAAAATCATGAGAGTTAGCAACACTGCCCCTGTGCAGGAGGTCAATATGAGACCAATTCACTGTACAAATCCCACTCAAAATTGGGCTTAAGTGGAATTTAAGTCACACCCAGTTCTTGCTCTGGCTATCTGCACTAGGGTGGCTCACCATGACCTATGGAAAGTCATTTGACCTCTCTGTCAGCCCGTTTAGGAACAAATCTTACCTCACTGAAAATGAATTGCTGCATTCGAGTGAAGCAATCCTAACTAATGTCATTGCACCCTCCAGGCCAGCCCCATTTACAGGAATAGCAGGACGCATTACACTGAATATTATGCAATTGTACAAAGGGTAATGAATGGCCATTTCAATGACAAGATGGCATTATGCTAGCCACCTTAGTATTACTGTGCAGGGACACTGCAGGCTGTGTGCCTCATCTATGCCTGGAACTGGCAACTTCCTCAGACTGCAAACAACCACACCTCTCTTCATTTACATGGACTCTGAAAACTCACGCCTGCAAAGTCTTTCAGTGCTGAGCCACCAGCGAGCTATAGCCAAAAACCTGCACTGAAAATGGCTTTTACCACCCGCACTGCACAAGAAACTGTGCTCCCAGGGAGCAGTATCCCTCCATCACTGTCCTCCTTACATCCTTTCATGCACCAGGGTCTCTTTGCTCTTTTCTTGTGTTTTTGGACTAACTGTAAATCCTTCTTGGGCTACCTTCTGCCCTGAGATACTCACATTGCCACTGAAGTTAATGGATTTACTCTGGATGGGTATGATGGAGCAGAAGCCAATTCAAGCTGTCTTGATCTCTGCCTGAAAGCGCACCATGCATGGAGATACAACATCAACAATAATAAGAATACCAAAGGGCAAAACTGGGATCTGTCTAACAAATACTCCAGTGTTCAAGCTAATGAGATGGTCCATGCTTGCATTTGGCCAATGTCAAATATAAAGCTGTATTTATGGCTATTATTGGTTAACAGTAAGGCCCACGGAGTGCTAGGTGTTATACAAAGAAGCAAGAAGGCACCGCCATGAGTCATGAAGCTCACAAGCACACATAAGTGAGGGGAAGTAGTACAGCATGTAAGTAGAGCCATCAAATGGCATTTGGCCATGCTCTGAAAAAAGAATGTTAAGGTCTTCCACATTCCCAGCACAGCAGAAGAGGGTCTTCAAGAGGGACTTACATGTGGGAGGGGTCTACTGGATGAGCTCAGGAAGATCACACCAAATATAGGGAGCTGCAGTGAAGAAGGCACAGAGGTGATCAAGAAAGATGCTAATGAACAGACGAGGCTGGGAGCATTGGCAGATGGGTGGGACGATGTTGGGGCAATATGGTGGGTCAGAGCTAGGGACGGTTTTGCTGCACAAGCATCTGCTTGTAAACACTGAGATATCTGAAAATGGAAAAAAAAAGACTGTTTTTTCCATCAATTCTGACATTTTGCAGGTGGTAAGGTTTTTTTTCTTTTTTTATTTCCTGCACAGCTTTCGACAGATGCCATATTGCTAGTAACAGAGGAGATTCTGCAAAGCGCAGTGTTCCTGTATCTCAAATGACTCACTTGCTGCTTGCAGGATGGTTACTGTATCAAGCCAGTGAGTTTCAGTAACAGGATATGAACGCCTTTAACACAATTTACAAGCCCCCCACTGAATTCAACGGCAAAAGTCATTGATTTAGAAAGGAGCACAGCCTCGCCCCTATCAAATCTCATTGTTTACCATATTTTTCAATATGTGATTAGCCTACAGTGCTGGTATTACCCATTGTACAGATGCAAGATGGCTGCTGTAGTTGCATAGGTGCAGTGCAGAATCCATGAGCCCAACCTTAGCAATCAAAAGTGTGTACATGGAGAGTAGGGAGTGTCATTTAACTCCCTCCGGCAAGAATTGATCTACTTCTCTTTAAACATGTAAATGTGCTCAGGGCCGCCCAGAGGATTCAGGGGGCCCGGGGCAAAGCAATTTCAGGGGCCCCTTCCGTAAAAAAAAGTTGCAATACTATAGAATACTATATTCTGGTGGGGGCCCCTGTGGGGCCCGGGGCAATTTGCCCCACTTGCCCCCCACCACCACACCCCCTGGGCAGCCCTGAATCTGCCTGGTTTTGGATCAGACTGGGCCCTGTTTTGGCAAGGACAGGTGTGTTTCAATCCAGCTTTGTGAATGCCATCTGTTGCTCGGTGCCATATTCCTTACACAGTATGCTCCCCCGACCCTCTCCAATAAAAAAATGCTCGTTTTATGTTCAGAGTCCTCGTCAGCCTTCAAACTGCTATACTCTGCGCTAGATTCTGACTAACCCAGTGCAAATATACACGGGGGAGGAGCGGGGAGGATAGCCTGCCACACTCCCACTCCTTGCACTTCCTGGGCACAAGAACTGCACCAGGCTTGGGCTGCTGTTGGATATAGAGTAGCAGGGTGACCAGATCAGATATGGAGACTGATACAGAACCTGACTTGGGCTCCTCCAACGATCCCAGAGACATGATGCTTCAGTCTGGAAAATTCTAGCAGGGGAGGTGCACCTTCTGCTGTAGAACTGTGCCTTCCAGAAACAATCAGATCCTACAGTCAGGCTTTAACTGGCAGTGATAATCATACAATGCTAAGGGAGCAATGGTGACTGTCAAACTCTCTCTCTAAGAGCACTAGATGTGAGAGCTCACCCTTGCAAACTCACTTCCATTCCAAACCTCCCAATCCCTTACCCTCTGTTCAAGGTAACAACCACTAGCATAGCACATAAAAATAAGGAAACTCTCCTCTAATTACTGTGGTTCACAGTTTTGGCACAACCTGCTACCAGGGGAATTTAACCACTCTCCCTTGGTTGCAATAAGTCCTATTGAACAGCTTCTAGAGCTGTTGAGCTTTTCCATCTCATTAAGTGTCATGGCTCGACAATTCAATTCTAACCTGCAGCAATTTTAAGGCTGAAACATTAATCAATAGCTGAACTCTAGTATGTTTTTTTAAATCCTGCCGTATGATGTTAACATTTCAGAACACACGGTGGTCATGAAAACAATGGGTATATTAAGTTACCTTAAATAACCTACAGACTTTTATGTACAAGCCTCTTTCATGGGTTCACTGAATGATCTTGAGCAGGTCATTCGATAGCTCTGTGCCTCAGTTTCTCCCTCTGAGACATAGGGATAATACTGAGCACAACAGATGTGTTCTGAGCTTTAGTTAATTACTTGGTATAATGCAGACAGATGTTGAAATGAGAAGGTGCTCTATATACAGGCTTTTGAGCAACATTGTTTATGTGTTGTCATCTGCTCAAAAACATTAAATATTTTGCAATAGGAGTGGGCTAGTATTTGGATCAAAAGGCTGAGAATAAAGGAGGGTCTTGGGATATAGTCTGGCTGGAGTGAGACTCAGCATCTGATCTTGGGCAAAGCTTTGTGTGTCAATCTGCCAAGCTGCAGATCTAGAAAATGCAGGACCTTACAGAAAACAAGCTAGAGGCTTTGGCGGTTCAACTGTATCAGATAAATGCATTAAGAAAACAAGAACAGCACTTTATGTATAACTAGCATAAAATACAGGTTATTTTGCTCATTTTCTTATGTGATCAATGAGAACCTAGTGTTAAATATTCAAAACCTCCCTGTTTTCCACAGCCCACAGAGAAAAAGTGTCAGAGACCTTGAATAGTAACAGGAACCACATCTGTTGCAAACACTTCATGCCTTCCTTATTTCTCTCAGAGGAAGTATGTGGCCTGTTTGGCAAGTGTCGTTCTACATGATAGGGTGAAGTTCACAACACTCTCATTTGGCTGGCTGCTTCTCGACCTGATCAGCTGCAGGCAACACAAAAACTCTATCATGCCTGCTCCTTTCGTGAAACATCCTGCAAAGTGGAATACCATGCTCAGCATTTAAAGGTAATCATTGCTCTGATGCTTTCAGGATAGCATTCTCTGCATACTGGGCCAAACCTTCCAGTCCTTATTCAAGCAAAAGGCAGTTTTGTCCCAGTAAACAGTGCAGGATTTGGACTTTAAATATAAAAAGCCATCAAAGAGAGAGATGCAAAAGGTCTATTGGATCCTCTAGTCCCTCTCCTTGCCGGTGTTTGTAAATGTGAAATGAGCGTGAATTATATATTTCTACTAAAAATCTTAAAATAAAATGAGAGAGACAGACAGATGGCCAATGGTGAAGCAAACGTTCCCATGCGATAATCTATGAGAAACATCACAGATATAACAGCAGGTTCATTTTTTGAACTCAAATCGTTAGGGATTCGCAAATGAGATTTCTCTGTGTTTTGCATGGTATTTGGATTTCACCATTTGTGCAAACTAGTAAAATGTGTTGTTTCAAATGTATACATTATGGAATGAGGAGTGTGCTGAATAAAAGTGACACACTCCCCTTTGTTTCCCAAAGATGTGTGTAATTTAGCCATACACTTCCTATGATTAATTCTTTGCAAATGCAGGGGTTTAATAAGCAGTTAATGGAGAAAAAACACCCAGCATATTATAAATGATGAACCATGGAATTCCTCATTTGAAATGCGCTCGTTTGTAAGCAGCTTCCTTGGAGAACTGGGATTAGTCATGTTCTTGCTTTGGGCAATATCTCTTGGGCATTCTGAATATATCTTTGAACAATCTCTGGGAAAGCAGACTAGTTTAAGATATGCAACGCTAATCGAAGTACCCCAACATGACATTGTCTTTAAAATAGATATTGTGTGTGATAAAACTGAATGGTACATACATTTCGAGCCAAATTTAGATCCATTTCTGCAGGTGCAAATATTTGGTACAAAACTGTGCTCACAATTATTTGAGTCCACAAGACCCCAGTCCTTCAACGAGCTCGATATGGCCTGACCCCTGTGCCTATACGGAGCCCTGTTGAAGTCCAAGGTGCTCTGTTTGGCCCCATACGCAGAACTCACTGTAGGATCGGGGTCGTAGCCCTTTAAATACCTGAGCTGTGGGTGAAATCAAGAAATGAAATGCCAAAGCAACCTGAATTGTGCTTTCAGACAATTGTGGCTACAATTATTTGCAGATGTAAGGATGGCTATGGAGATGGGACTGAAAATGCAGTTCTTACGGTGAAATTCAAACTTTCATTAGAGCCTGAGTAATAGGTCTCTGTGTGAGGAAAGCCACTCTTAGACCTGCAGACAGACTAAGTGGTGTCAATGCAGTGGCGACCATGCCTATGGGTTGAAATAAGTTTAATACAAGAGTTTGAACATGTTATGAACAGGACTATCTGACAAGGTTGCCTACAATAGCAGGGAACTGGGCTTGGTGACCCAGGAGGTCCTCCCAGTCCTGTTCCTAAATATCAGCTCCAGCAACTCCACTTCTCTATGCAGGATATTGGCCCATTGGAGCCATGTAAGCATAACTTTTATAATCGCTCCTTAAGCTTCTCTGTGCCACCCGTTTTGAGATGGGCATAGAAACCTGCCAACATGGCACACAGGGGATGGAACCCTGTGTGTTTGCTCTGCCCACATACCAAGCTTACACAGGGTTTACATGATATATAATGCTTTGAGTATCAGAGGGGTAGCCGTGTTAGTCTGAATCTGTAAAAAGCAACAGAGGTCCTGTGGCACCTTGAGGTTCTTACCCACGAAAGCTTCTGCTCCCAATACTTCTGTTAGTCTCAAAGGTGCCACAGGACCCTCTGTTGCATAATGCCTTGAGTAGACTCTCCACTCTTGGGTGAATTTCAGCTAAACAATTACAGTTTCATAGGCATTTAGTTAGATGACAGAGAATCTGCTCATCCATAAGGCCACAATATATGTTGCTATGCAATTTTCCACCTGTCTTCTAGTGGTGCATGTTATATGCAAAATTCAGGAAAAATCGCTTAGTTTATTTCATCTTGATGCAGCGCACTGTATGTAAGTACACATTACTTATCTGCACAGTCCACTTATGTACTGAAGAACCATGTGTGCCACCCTTTATTTAGATGAATGAAATACTACATAAGGCTGCTACCCATATACTCTGGACTCCCTTGAACTTACTTAAAAATGCAACTTAAGAGCTGTGGTACAATCCATGAGCAATTTGAAAACACAAACGTGTCTCCCCTGAACGGCTCCCTTCCCATTTTCAAATGCCTGGGAGCAGGGCCACCGAGAGCGGGTTCGGGCCCCGGTGAAAAAAAATTTTCGGGCCCCCCAGCAAGGGCGGATTGGCTAAACAGGGCCAACGAGAGGGGAGGAAGCCAGGCCCCGGGCTCCCTTCCGGACTGCCGGGCCCCAGTAAGGCAACGGGGGGGAGGGGAAGCCGGGCCCCGGTAATTTGTACCGGCTTTCCCCCCCACCCCCTTGGCCCTGCCTGGGAGGAAAGATGAGCTTTGAAACATGCCCTGAAGTGCATGAAATGTGCCGTTACTCTGGCAAACTATAGTGTGTGCTGAATGAACTGCAGCCCAAAGGCTGCTCTTTGCACTTCAGATAAGTGAATTGTGGGAAAGAGTTGCAACTTTTCATTCACTTCCCAAATTTATTTATTTATTTTAAACAACTGTCATTAGTGGCAGTGAAATTTAACATGGAAAATGTCACTGATATATTTTAAAAAGTAGCTGTGGTGACATAAAAACCCTAGCTATAATCGCATGAATGCACAAAACTTTGCATTCAGAACTTTTTAGTTTTCTAAAGGCCAGGTTCTGCCAACTTTAGCCTCACTGAGCAGTTACCTGACTATGTGAGTTGTCCCACTAATCTCAGAAGGGCTACTCATGGAATAATGTGACAACTAGGACAAATGGAAAGTACTGTGTTAAGGGAGGAATAATCAATTGCACAAATACAAAATGGGAAATGACTGCCTAGGAAGAGGTACTGCACAAAAGGATCTGGGGGTTATAGTGGATGACAAATTAAATGAGAGTCAACAACATAATAGTGCTACAAAAAAAGAGAACATCATTCTGGGATGTATTAGCAGGACTGTTGTAAGCAAGACATGAGAAGTAATTCTTTCACTTTACTCAGCACTGATAAGGCCTCAACTGAAGTACTGTGTCCAGTTCTGAGCATCACATCTCAGGAGAGATGGGGACAAATTGGAGAGCGTCCAGGGGAGAGCAATAAAAATGATTAAAGGTCTAGAAAACATGACCGACGAGGAAAGATTGAGAAAACTGGGTTTGTTTAGTCTGGAGAAGAGAAGACTGAAGGAGGATATAACAACAGTCTTCAAATACTTAACAGGTTGTTACAAAACAGTGTTGATAAATTGTTCTCCTTACCCACTGAGTACAGGACATGAAGTAATGGGCTTAAACTGAAGCAAGGGAGATTTAGGTTAGACATTAGGAAAATTTTTCTGACTGTAAGGGTAGTTAAGCCCTGGTAGTTAATTATCTAGGGAGGCTGTGAAATCTCCATCTTCGGAAGTTTATTAAGAACAGGTTAGATAAACCCCTGTCAGGGATGGTCTACATAATACTTAGAATCATAGAATATCAGGGTTGGAAGGGACCTCAGGAGGTCATCTAGTCCAACCCACTGCTCAAAGCAGGACCAATCCCCAACTAAATCAAACTAAGTTTTGCCTCAGTGCAGGGGACTGGACTAGAGGACATAGCAAGGTCCCTTCCAGTCCTACATTTTTGCAATTCTAAGAAGGATGCAGAATCTGTCCATATGTTCTCTTAGTTTCAGGCAACTGTATGCTCTGCTAACATGCACATTACATTCAAGGAGATATATTCGTCACTATGCACAAAAGTCTTACATACATCTCAAGTGAACAGTTTTCATTTCCAAAATTTATAAACCTGAACATTCAAGAACACTCTGCATATTTTAATGTGGGTTTAAGCAATGTAACTCCCACTGAAGTGAATGGGAGTCATGAGACTAAAAAGTTTCATATATTTAAAGCTTTAGAGTAAATTTTTCATTAGGGTCTAAGTGATTTAGGAGTAGAGCTTGCTGGGAATTTTTTGACTTTTTTTTTTGTTGTTGGAAAATGCTGACTTGTCAAAACTGAAATTTTTAGTGGAAATGTGTCAATTTCAATGAAACTTTCACTGAGAAGGACTCTCAGGACCAGGATGGAATTTCTGGTCAAAATCTGAGCAAGAGATCGGAATTTTCTGGTCAAAATGAGAGATTATCTAAATCTAGCCCATTGTGCGTATGGACAGCAGACTGTGGCCCCAAGATTTAAGGTATCTTTGAAATACCTAACAGAGACAAGATAGATGAAATCAGTTTTTTCTGCACAGTTCACAGACTGTTTGGTAAATAGAGTAGGCACTGTGCTATAGGATTTGGTTAGGGCCAATGCTGTCAGTTTCTCAGACTAGCAGCCGGAAAGAGATAAAAATCATCCGATTTTAGGTAATGGTGTCAGGACATTTTGTTTTGTTGCTATTTTAAACAAGCATTGCTTAGCTATTCTGACTGTGAAACCAGGCTATAACATAAGCCAACCTCTGACTAATGGTGGTTCTATTCTATTCAGTTCTAGATAGGTTCTTATACCAGGTCAGAAAGGAACTTTCTATATATAGTTTAGAAGGAACAAGTTCCATAGCTGCCCACTGCAGTGTTTCATGCATCTTCCTCTTGAGCATTTTGTTCTGACAAGACAAGAGACTGACTAGATGGATCCTGGTCTCATCCAGTTTGGCAATTCCTATATTACTATGGGACCTTTCAGGATTAGAAGATTTTTGAGCCATTCTATTTTTTTTTTTAATTTCTTTGAGCACCTACAGCAAGACCAGAATTGCGTCAAAAGGAAACTGCAACACAACCCTGCCTGTACTTGGTAATAAAACATCAAAGCCGACATTGACAACAGATACGTCAAGCTAATCAATTGCATCATCACTTCAGAACTCCAAATGTTGAGAAGTACATACACTTAGAAATATATGAGTATATATTCACCATTTTGCTGTGACTTCCTATTATGCTAAGGTAGTGGTAATGGAAACTTTTGCTATGTACAGTACTTCTTAGCAACTTCCCTAGTTGTGGTTTGCTGCTATTCCCCTGATAAAAGCACCAAAGTGGTGAGAGTTTAGCAAATAGATATTCAACTGCATGTAAGACATCAGCTTTCAAAAGCCAACTATATAAAAACCTGAGAGGCTGAAATTGGGTCATTTTTATGCATTGGCACAGCGGGTGCTATCCTGAGTCCTTTTTTATGTCTCCTTTGTTTTAGTTCTGAAGTGCATTGATGAAAATAAAGAGAGCAATGGGAAATACTATGAAAACAACAAGAGCCCCGGCAGAAATAAACGTGCCATCCCAAACTGGTAAGCACTTTTTAATTTCTTTGAGGAAAAAAGTTACTGCATTTTTATTCACCTGTCTGACATATGAAAAAGTATGCTTGAGTGTGCTATGCAAGACCAGAGGTGTACAGTATAAGGTGTTCACTTTTAGGCGAGTTAGAGCTCATTCTTTAGGAGTCATTTTTAAAAAAATATTTTAAAATATTGTTTTAAATGTTTTAAAAACAATTGCCCTTCAGTAGCACTCTTTGTGATGAGCTTCTCACAATTCAGAAGGCTCAGATCTTCCCCATAAACAAGAAATTGCACATCTGGGGTGTTTCCTGTGCATGTTTTATAAAACCTATTCCCACGTTTTGCTTTGCTCGGGTTTTGCTGGGTTTAATCCCAATCTGGGAACCCTAATAATAATAATTCTGCACTCACACTGATCATTTCAAACATTTGCACCAAAACTAATATGCAGCCAACTTTCCACGCTGTTAAAAGTTATATGAAGCAATGACACATTTCAAGGACGGCAGCTACCAAAGGGGGTGCGGCGGGGGCTAGGTTGTCAACTGGTCCTATGTAGACACACAGGGGAAAAAATGTATAAGGCCTCCCACTATGCAACCTGGATTGTGATTCCGGGTGGCAGGGGGAAGAGACTCATGGCATTAATACTCCCCACCACAAGAAAGTAGGTGAGGAATGGGCAGAGCTCACATGTCACAATGTGCTGGCCAGCTGGCACAAGGGGGAAGTAAGCTCGTCTTATAAAGGGATGCAGAAAATTACTCCCCTCCAGGTGCAAGAAGCGACTAGGGGACAAATATGACTCTGAGTCATAGTTCTTTCCCAGGGCTTCTCCGAGGATGGCCCTTCCTCAGGGCAAGGGATCAATCTGGCCACAAGGGGCAGAAACTCCAGCACTATTTTTAGCACGAGCCAAGAACCAGCACTTCTATATCATCGATGTTTCAGGAAGCGGAGCAGCTCGGGGATTGATAATGGCATAAGGAGGAAGGTCCCCAGTTCAAATCCAGTTTAGACTGATACTTACTGAAACTGGTTACTGTCAGATGGCTGGGTTTGTGGTCTGTGGGAAATGAGGTGACAGTCTCAGTCCAGTTCTTTGCAGAGGTGTCCAACTTCCATTCAGTGCCCTTGTTGGTCTTCCCAACAGAAAGCAAGAACTGAATGGCCTTGAAAACTGACCTATTCTTTTTCTCATAATCATGGTCCCTTCAGGCTGCCATTGGGGAACACTGAATGGGTAGGGCGGTGAAGTTTGCATTGTTGCTGATCATGCTGTACTTGTTCTGTGGATACACCCAGGACTTTAGGGCTTGATCCAATGCCCATGGAAGTCAACAGCATTCTTTCCATTGACTGAAACAGGCATTGGACCAGGTCCTTCGTCTCTATGGCTGTCAATCCAGCATCTTTCAGACCATAAACTCACATTGCCAAATACTGAATTTCTCCCTCAGTCGGTGTTTTAATGGAGTAAGGGTTTCAGGATTTGGCCCACAGTTTTATAACATTTTAAATAGTTTGGAAAAAATTGTTTCATCCTGGCTCATTTCAACAAGACATCGGTGATGCTGAAACTGAAGGAATGAAACAGAAGGGTAAAGGAAAGAACACAGAAGAGGAAGGGAAGGTAAAGTGGACCGTTACTTTGAGTCTGACTAGCTGTTCTGCAGTGCAGTCATACACCTACATTTCCCCTCCGCCCCCAGTTTTAGTGCTGCTCAATGCACAGACAATGGAGGATCTTGTATTTCAAGCACAGCACTAAGCTAGGGGTATTGCATAAGTGGCACTACTCCAGCAGGCACCTCTGAGTCACAATTCTTCCCCTGCTTCCTCCAGCCTATACCAGCAGGATGTTGCCAGTTGAGCTGTGCCAGCCAGAGAGCAAGGGTGTGGGACCAGAGATGCCAAACCCGTGAAAAAACGCAGAAATTTGGCTTGGTTTTGGCTTAATTGGCTTGTGAGTTGCTTGTTGACTAGTTTTTGGCTTCTTTGTGTTGCTTTTTTTTGATCGGCTCCCGGCAAGCAGGGGCAAGGGGGGGCAAGCAGGGGCAAGGGGGGAGAAAGTCCCAGACTGCACGCCAGGGGGATCTAGTCACATAGAGTATTGGGGTTCTTAGGGATTGGCTTGTTTTGGCCTTGTTTTGAAATGGGATTAGCTTGATTTTTGGCTTATTGTGAAAGTTGGGGTGCTTATTTACCGCGTGAAAGTTGGCAACTGTGTGTGAGACCTGGGCTTTGCCCATTCTTTGCCCCTTCCTGCCCACTTACTCCAGGGAGGGAATCAACTGGTGTGTAGGTAGCCCCAGTGTCTAGGTAGCCAATGCACAGGTGTTATGGGTATTATGCCCCCTTACTTCCGTATAGGGGTGCATAGTCCAAGTCACAAGATATCCTTACCCTGCTCAATAAGGGCTATGTCTATGCTACAGCTGGAAATAAGTCTCTCAGCCTGGGACCACTTGTGCTAGTGAGGCTTGGGCTAGTCTGCTAAAAATAGCAATGTAGCCATTGCAGAATTGGCCAAGCCTTGGGCTAGCCATCCAAGTTCAGAACCAAGGGCTCGCGTGGATCCGAGCTTGCATGACCAACCAAAGCTGGTGCCACAATATCCGGACAGCTATTTCTAGTGCGCTCCCTCGAGCCCTGATAGCATGAATCCATTTACCCCGCCTAGGAGGCTCACTTCCAGCTACAGTATAGACGTAACCTAAAGTAGTTCATCTTTAGCTTCATGCCTCACGAGACATCTCGGGGATATAGGTTTCTAAAACAACCACGCACCATGTATTCGGGCATAAATACTGTCAACAGAGCACCTGATTCAGTGGAAATAACTGTTCTTAGATTTTTCCTTTGTAATAGTTGGACTATTCCATTTTAGAGACATCTTATATAACTAATAAACTGCTAAAGAAAGGATGGGGTTCAGAAACCTCACACAGGTTTCAGTTTGACATAACCAGAAGCTTTTTGGATGGGGCTGGGCCAAATGTATCAAATCCCTTCAGAGCTTGGATTAGGGGCAGAAACATGCATTGAAATACCAGTATTTGAATTAACCACCAGCAAACCTTAGAGTGATTTTGGTTTTGCAAAACCAAACCCCAGGAAGGTTTGGATCCAGATTTCATTTTAAATGGAACCCCAATGTTCATGAAATAGGGGGGACAGCTGGGGTGGGGAGTTCAGATAAATTAGGTTATTTTGTACCATCTCTAGTGTAAACACAGGCACTTTAAAAGGATGTAGCTGGTGCTATGACCACACCTCCCAGTTCAGAACTAGCAAATTAATGTGCAAAATTGAAACAAAAACAGAAGATAAAAGTGTATGTCAAATAATTACAGATCCTGCAGCCTAGAAACAAAGTAACACATCCACTGATGCATAGCAGAATGCAAGCCACCATGTAAGCAAGCGAAAAGAGCTGATAAGAACAGTTAGTTTTCCACTACATATCTCAGTATGGAAACTAAACCTTGCATAAATAGCTTCATGCTTTTAAAATGTGATGCTAAGATACTTTCATAAAATGCGACCAGTTTAAGCCAATGCCATTTCATTTAGAACTGTCGCTTGTCACTTTGCTTTGGTAATTCAGGGAAGCAGCGTGCATTTTTCAGTGTGTTTTTCCCTATCATTTATCTCTTGCATTTATTTCTCTGCCATTCCTGAGGAGGATTCTACATTATACACTATGTACACTAAGTCAGGTCTAGTAAGACTAAAGTACAAGGCAGCCTTTCACGGACATAGGGATTTGTGAACTTCTGTTGCATAACAGAAAGGTAATTTGAGGCCCATTCGTCTTTTAGTATCCTTTTAAAACTATACAATATATCAAGCATACGACACTAGGCTAAAACCTGGGAGTTGATCCAAGAGCACTTCCTGGGAAACCCACCCCACTTACCTCACTGGCATGGGTCAAGTGAGAAGCTGCTGACATCATTTACACACATGCAACATGTTGATCAATTCATTCCTCCTTTAGCACTTGATTCTGCAAGTCCCTGTGCAAAAGGATCCTTGTGCAGAACCTAAGGTTATCCTTAAGAAACCTTACTGCTCCTAACTGCCTAACAGGGCTACTTCCAAGCATGAGGGTTTACAGGGCCGAACTCTTATAGAACGGCAAGCAGTCCTGCACTGAAGCACCCCCTAAATCTATCCACTAAGCAGATCATCTCTCCCCTGGGCTCTGGTGTGAGAACAAGCATCCATCCAAAACTGATGTAGAAATTATTGATTTTTGTTACATTTTTTCAATTATTTTCATTCCAGCAAGGTACCCCACCTATCAGCCTCAGTAATATAAGAATAAGAATAACCTCTCTCAGCTCCTTCAACTCCCTCTTCCTCAAAGCCCACTACTTTTGGTTCGCCTTCCATTAATATTATTAAGTAATAACAATTATAATTATTATTAATATTAATAATCATCATTATTATAAAGGATTATTGTAGTGTGGTATTGTCAACCCAACTCCCTCCAGGCCTTCGTTCCTGATGCTGGCCCCAGATTTTAATACATTGTGTGGGTTTAAAATGATCTACAGAGAAATTAGAAAGAAACAGACCTAGCAGGAAGTATGTGTGTGCATGCAGGTGTGTGTGCGTGCGTGCGAGCGTGCGAGCGCACACTCTTGTGACCTTTCTGCTCTGCTCCCGTAATGCACTGTGTTTCTTGTAAGCCCTTTCTATGCTAAGTTGAACTGAGACAGCACGCGCCACGCAGGCCTGGGAGCTGACTCTGTCGTCCTTAAATAAAGGATCTTGTCTTATCACATTATTTGAAAATATGGTCAGTAGTTGTAACTTACACTGGGTCACAAATTGTCCCTGCCAGTCCAGCAGAGGCTGCTAGGGCCCGGGAGGGAGGAGGGGAGCAGGTAGTGTTTGTACCACCATCACCCTCGCCAGCTATTTTGCCGAAGAGCAATTTTAAACTACCACCAGGGGCTCCAATGGAAGCCACAATGTACTATGCCGCTCTCTCCCCATCTATTAGTGCTTTTCTGGCTGGCTCCAGACCCCTTAGTGGAGGAAGGGCTGCAGTTGCCTTCCACTGTCACAACCTTCCTCCATGCAGAATTTCCACCACTCAGGAAGCCTGCACTCTGGGGTATACTGGAAGAAGCCAAAAGAACAGGAGTACTTGTGGCACCTTAGAGACTAACCAATTTATTAGAGCATAAGCTTTCGTGGACTACAGCCCACTTCTTCGAAGAAGAAGCCAGCGCATCAAGCCCCACATCTGCACTGTGTGCAGGAAGATCCCCACTAAGAGGTCGACCCTAGGAAGCCCTCAGCAGCCTCTCATTGGGAGTTGTAGAAGCTCGGTACATTTTGGGTTCAGCCCTATGAAGATGTGAACACTTGCAGAGTGTAACTTCAGTCCCTGCCGCTTTACTCGCAGGGCAATTCCGGACTAGTGCAGGACGTTCCTCCCAAACTTCCTCCTTTCTGACCTCAGTTCTCAGAAAGACATTTGTACATGAATGAGCAAACCACACAAATTTACTTTTCCTTTTTTTAAAATGAAAAAGCCTCTGTCTTCCATCCCCAAGGCAGCTGCAGTGTGGGGGTAGGAGCGCCATGCATCCCATTAGTCACCCAGTCTAGTAACAAACCATAAACATAATAGGAAGGAGACATTGATTTTCTGGTTTCCTATTATTTTATGAAAAGTTCCCCCTCTTACTACACTTAAGGAATCTATTTTTGTACCTTTGAAAATATCAGTAAAGATGTATAATGCAATGAACGATGCCTTTATCTAATATAACGCACCTGATCATCAGCATTACTTATATTGTAATTTAAGCCATTCATGCATGATGGTGTTATTCAACTGAGGCCATTTCCTAATAGTATGCATATTTATTCATTTTGCTACTTTCAGACTGAGTCTCTTCTTTGCATATGGTAAGTATTAAACAAGGTCAGTCTGCAGAAGCTTTTGGCTAACTAGAAGTAAAGAAAGATCTACAAACTTACAGGTGCTCGTATTTACAGTGTTGTACCGTAGGCGTTGAGGGTGACTTTCTGAAGACATCCACCCTAGCTATGAATTTTATAATCCTTTATAAATGACATTTTCATCTTTTTCCTAGGTCAGGAGAGCGATATCCTTGCTGTCCTCTGTGATTATCCCTCCCCGGATATAAGCCAGCCAATATTTCACACAGGAGAGAAACTACGTGTGATATCAGAGTAAGTTGTTCCTTTTTAAATTAGCCCCCGATACAGCTGATGTGAGATAGGGAACAGCTTCTGGTTTAGTCATTTGATGCTAGATGAATGCTGTGGTTTTTGTTTCTATTGAACAGGAGACTGTTCAAGGCCACTGTTGCTGGGAAAGTTGCTTATTGCTCAATGTGCAGTTCCAGACGGAGCGCCTCCTTTCAGGCACGCACATAGGGCTTGATTCTGCGAGTGCTTAACTCCCACTGGTAACGCAGGCCACCCAGCACCGCACAGGATTGAGCGATAGGAAATTCCAGGTGCTAAGTCAACGTACAGGGCCCAGTTCTAAAACGTGGACTCATCCTACATGATATAAAATGGGATTACTTGCATGAGACTGATTCAGCTTTGGATAGGCATTTGAGTACTTACCCAAACTGAACCAATTTTAGAGTTGGAAAGGAAAAAATACTTTATCCTTATCCACAATTTTCGCATAGGTTGAGGGTCTTTGGACTTTCGACTCCTGTTTGGACTCTCAGATAGAGATTACCCTGAGCCATGAATTTCAGATTGGGATCCAGATCACTTTCTCAGAGTTCTGAGGGATGCAGACTTGGAGGTCCCATTCCGACCCTTCTCTAGTGTATTACAGACCGTTAGCCCCCTACACAAAGACATTATACAGCGCTAGATCCCCAGCTGGAGTAAACTGAAGTCAATAGCCCTTATGATCTGCTATGCCCATGTTTCGGAAGTAGTGGAGAGCGGCAGCCAGAGGAAGTTGGCTGTGGCTCCTTGATCTTTGTCCACCTGGTCCTGACAAAAATTAGAGAAGTAACCAGTGTCCTCTAACTTTCATGAGTGGTACAAAGGACCTTACAACAGTGGAGGATCTGGGTCATGGTGCTCTGTCAACCATCCCCCCACCACCCCAGATGTCCCATAAGGAGAAGGGCATATCAGGGGAGGGACCCTGACATAGCAGGTGGAAGAGCTTCCACCAGCTTTCTGATGCTAGAATGTTTCCCTACGCAAGGGCAATTCTCCACCATTGTGTAAATGGTCTTAGCAGACTAGAGATTCCAGCTCAAAATATCTATGCTGATTTAGATCAGCTAAGGTTCCTGCCTCTCTCTCTCTCTCTCTGCCTCTCTCTCTCTCTATATATACACGTTCTGTACATATGCTTCATATACTATATAGTACAGTCTAATTGTTAATATGGAACTTTGAAAACGAGATACATGTAGCACATATTTTTGTTTGTCTGTTATGTACTGATCAACAAGTGCTGAAGTAAGCATTAAATGAAAAGTTCTCTTCCTGTTTTGATTCAGCTATAGCGCAGAAAAAAACCTTGCAATGTTCCATGCAAGTAGGCACAACTCTCCTAAACAGAGGGTCTATTCTCCCTGCTGGGGTATGTGTGGATGTTAGTGGGAACGATGGGTATGCATACACTAGCAGGAGGTATAGTCTCTCAGGTCACTCGAGAAACACACCACTCCGAGAAAGAAAAGGAGAGATGCTAGATTGGTTAGAGCAGCAGTGATAGGAGAGCTGCCATGTCAAACTCAACCTTTCTATGCTGCACAACCTTTCTATGCTGCTCCTGTTGTGTTATTTTTCTAAGCCTTTTATTCAAACAACTATGAGACAGTTCACAAGGAATAATGCTGAAATTACCACACTCACTTGGGACTCAAAACATTGCTGGTAATCATCTGCATGAGTCAGGGCAGCAACACAAAACACAGAATCTACTCAGAATAGATTACCTGTAATGGTCACTAGTACCTGGAGACGCTTAACAGTGTTAGGTAAGCAGTGCCAGGTTAGCCCCTGTGAAGATATAAGGAATACCATTCAACGGAGGTCAGAGGCCAGCAGTTGACTTTCTGGATGGCTGATTAGCCTTGCCCACTGCACCTGGGAAAAGACCTCCAGCTTAACTGGCTGATCCTCATCAAAGGAGAAGCAGGAAATGGAGGTAGGACACTGCCATACCTCCCAGAGGATGGAGCTACTGCTGGGAGGAACTGCTCCCAGAAACAAAAGTGGACAGAAGGGAGACTGCAAGAAATCCTATTATCAAAAGGCTCTGAGGTAAGAGCCAGGAACTTATCGGGGGGTGAGGGGAAGATTTGTTTGCTGAGAAGACTGGAAAAAAAAAAAAAGAGAGAAGAAAGCACAACAACTAGAAACTACCTTCCTTGGACTGGGTGAGAAGGTTCCAGGCAGAATTCCCCCAGGGACAGAACTGGCTCATCAAGAGTAAGCTGAGGTCCAGTTGGAAAAGTGCGCTATGAGACAGGCCCCAACTTCTTAGAGTCCCTCACAGTCTGCTCACTCCCTGGGCATCATTCATTAGGGGCAGAGTTAACTCAGGGTGCAGCTCCGAGTTTGGATAAAGGAAGAAATTTGCTCAGGAGAGACTTTTTTTCTGGGCAAGGTTTTGAGACCGAGGGGGTCTCTTTGAATTATTCTTAAGCGAATATGTGAAAATACCACCAGCAAAGTTATTCTCGTGGTATGTTTTACCTCAAATGGAAACAGGAAATCCCACAGATTTCGCACACGCAGAAGCAGTTTAGTGAACATGCTGTACACCAACGGAAGAGCTTCTCCTGTCATCGCAGTTAATCCACCTCCCTGAGAGGCAATAGTTATGTCAACGTGAGACGTCTCCCACCGACATAGAGCTGTTGACACAGCGGGATAGGTTGGTATAACTACATCGCTCAGGGGTGTGGATTTTTCAACCCCCTGAGCGACGTAGTTATACTGATATAGGTTGGTAGTGTAGGCCTGGCCTAAGTGATTTGCCCACGGTCAGAAATAAAGTTTGATGAAGAGCCAGGAAAAGAACCGAGATATCTTGACTCCCACTTCTATGCTTCAGCCACCAGGCTGTCCTATGTATTAGTGCCTGATCTGCAGTTCATTGAATTAAATGAAAAGATTCCCATTGACAACAATGGGCTGTAAATCTAATCTCCAACTAGACTTTACGAATGCTCTGTTTCTAGCTGTAATAAAGATGTTCAATATCGGAAACTTATTCTTGACTACAGGAATAGGTTTCACTACTTAAGCAGCAAATGGAACAAATATTTATTGTTTAATATTTAGCTTATTTCTGTGGAAAATTTAAACAATAATGTAGCAAACAGTGAGATTTAGAAGATGAAATAATGTAAACAAAAGAAACATAGATCTATGCGTGTGTTTCTGAATATTCAGATTAGTTAACAAATACTGCATTTTAGCCCATTTTCTGCTTTAGCATGTTTCTAAAATGAAAGCAGGCTCTCCAAACGTATTTGACCATACCCATCTTCTTGCTTTGACAGTGAAGGAGGTTGGTGGAGAGTCCATTCCCTCACTACCGGTCGAGAAAACTATATTCCAGGAAAATGCGTAGCAAAAGTTTACCATGGGTGAGTACATGCTTTCTCCACAGCATTCCAAAACTACAGGTGCTGTTATTTCACACATACCATGGATCAACTTTTCATCCTTAATTAGGGGCCCTAAGTACTATCATAATCCAAATAATATAATAATAAAATATAAATAAATAAATGGAGATATCCTATCTCCTAGAACTGGAAGGGACCTTGAAAGGTCATTGAGTCTAGCCCCCTGCCTTCACTAGCAGGACCAAATACTGATTTTTGCCGCAGACCCCTAAGTGGCCCCCTCAAGCATTGAACTCACAACCCTGGGTTTAGCAGACCCATGCTCAAACCACTGAGCTATCCCTCCCCCCAATAACACCCACTAACACCACCACCAGCAGCAGCAATAGCCTGCTAGAAAAATCTAAAAGCAGAGATGACCTGAATTAAATATCTATCTCTGAATTCCTTTGAACTTTGGGGATAGTTCAATCCAGATCTAAATTTAGCAGCTGTTTTTATCAGAGCAAAACTCCAGTTCCAAACACCCAGAAACTTCTGATCCACTTCTGGATCCAAGCTGTGAGCTTTGGGCCCATCTCTAATTTTAAGACACTGATAAAAAGCTCCAACTTATAAGAACTGGAGTGAAATTCACTGCTACTCACAAGGCGTAAGCACTATTTAAGTCTCAATTAAGACAATGTGGTGACTTGAGTGGGTCCCTGGGCTGGTCTTCTGCATAGGGGTGAATTCCCCCTTGGTGAGGGAAAACTCAGTCTGAGACAAAACTGGAGTTTGTGTGAAAAACAGACCAACTAGAACAAAAGGGGAACTTCAAAAGGCTAATGAGATCATTCAAGAATGGAATCCCTGTGCATTAAAATAGATACTGTAGGTTCAGAGGTCAGTTACTGCCCTCAGCCCCAACTGAGGAAATCCATTAAAGCATCTGCTTAAGTCTGTCACTATTCAGCAAAGCATTTTACCCGCTTAACTTTAGGCAAGTCCTTAAATTCTATGGACTTCAATGGGAATTAGCCCTTGCTTATAGCTAAGCATGTGCTTAAGCCTGCTACTGAAGGTATCAGATACCCGACAGTAGGTGGTAGAGAAAATCAGCATGCCTGGTTCTACTCTCCCACCGGTAAAGCTCATTGAATTAAGACTGGTGTAAAACCAGAGTAAAGTGAGATCAGAATCTGGCCTAGCATATGCAGAATAATTACACCTCTGTCCCTGGATTAATAAATGTGGGTAATGACTCACAACAAGAAAAGGTTTAGTTATTTAAACTCAGTGACTTTTTTTTAAACACCAGTAAACGTTAGTGTTTCAAATTAATCGAGCTTGAAGGGTTTTGCCCTCTCGTATAGGGCCATTCTTAATGACATTACTGGCATGAGTGAGAAGAGCAAGATTTGCCCCATAAACTGAGGAAATAATCCTGGGAATAGTTAAGAAAGCAACAGCGGAAGGTTACAGTGTCATGTTTGCAGTCCTTTTCTAGCTAGTCCTGCACTTTAAGGGCCACATGCTGCTCTCCCTCTCAGCCATGTCATTCTAGAACGTCTTTTCCTGTTTCACAGCTGGTTATTTGAAGGGCTGGGAAGAGAAAAAGCAGAGGAACTTCTACAGCTTCCCGACACCAAGGTTGGCGCCTTCATGATTAGAGAGAGCGAAACTAGGAAAGGTGAGAAAACATAACATTCCCCCCCCACCCTGAATCTCAGACTGCGGCATCTCCTTTCAACTGGACGTTCCATAGCTCTTAATTCTCTGCCTTTTTCACTTCACACACATCAGGCCAGAATTCTAAACCATATGTAATAAAAAAATAACATACGGCACAGTGCAACATCTTCAACAATCACCTACCTCACAAGCAGTGCTGGAAACATGGAAAACCACGGCTTTGGAGAGTTCCCTAATCACTGGCACATACAAAACATTATTTAAACATTGTTTATTTGGGTGGTAGCACCCAAAATGCCCCAAGGTCCCAAGCCATTTCAAACAGAGAGGAAGACCCAAAGGATAGGTAAAAGGGTCCCAGCCTTTGACTCAGTCCACAAAAAATACACAAAGGTGGGGGTGGGGGTGGAAAGGAACGTAAAATACATAAAAAGTAACTAAACACATTTCCTATTTAGTTGTGTGGTTGTTTTGTTTTCAACTAAACACTTGATTTTCTTCTGACCACCCTTCCACCGCAAAAAAAAAAAAAAGGAGATATACCTATCTCATAGAGCTGGAAGGGACCTGGTCATGGAGTCCAGTCCTCTGCCTTCACAGCAGGACTGTTTTTTGCCTCAGATTTCTAAATGGTCCCCTCAAGGATTGAACTCACAACCCTGGGTTTAGCAGGCCAATGCTCAAACCACTGAGCTATCCCTCCCCCTGACTAGCTGGTCAGAAAATGGGCTCCTCCCCTAAGGAAAATTTTAACTTTTTGTTAAAAAATCAAAACCTAAAATATTTCAGCCAAAACCCAAAAAAGATTGATTTGGGTGGTGCCTCAGGGGAGTTGTTATGTGGGTATCTCATACCCTCATTCTCCTCTGTAGGCTCGGATCCCTGGCTGAACTATATCTGCACAATGGTCTCCTCTCTTGTTGAGTAATGCATGATGGTGGCCCTGACCATAGTATTTCATGGGAGATATAATCTGGCTAGGGAGCACAATGTTTCAGTTTTTGTGTGTGTGTTTTTGGCAAACCATCAGAGTTTTTCCTCGGAAAGCAGACTCTTCATGAAAAATTTTAACAGTAAATTAGGTTTTTGACAAAACAAAACATTTTTCGGAAATTTTTCATCCAGCCTGAACTTAAATCCCCTCACAGCAATTCCCAGCTTCAGTTCTAATGAGTGTACTCTTCCTTCCTAACAGTTGGTCCCTTCCCACCTCACTTATAAGTTAGATAGGAACACAAAGCGCGTTCATTTTACAAACACATGGAAGTTTCATGCCCAGTGGGAAGAACGGTGAACAAATGTTACTGAGTCACCTGGCATATTTTTAATTTTGCTAGGTGGAGGATGATGAGCACAGTATAAGAACATGAATAGAATAGGGCTCCGTCTGGCCTGTTAAGGAATGGTATTAATGGGTTTCAAAGGGAGTGTCCACAGTAGTCCTGCCCACATGGCTCCGATATGGGACTTCCAAAAATTGCAGGGTGCAGAATTAAATGGGAAAAGATCCTCAGAGCTCCAGGGAAAGACAGCAAGGGGAAGAAATTAAATAAAAAACAAACAGGTGAGGATTTTCAAAAGTTCCTAAGGAATCAAAGTGCCCAGCATCTAACCCCTTTAAACCCTTTTGAAAATCCTACCAACAAGCTTCAAGGAAAAATTGTTGGAGCTTTAGAGTAACTCACCATCAGGGATTTAGGGCTATAATCACTGACCCTCTACTCTATCTGTCTCTATTTGAGATCTTTAAATCAGAAAGGTCATTTAGCTTTTTCAGATTCTTCGAGGGCACACCTGTTACTGTGGCACCACATTTCAGAGCTGGTCTGACTTTAGTCAGCAGCCACAGAGGTCTGTGAAATGCGCATTTGTTTTCCTAGGATTGTGACTACTTGATGTCATTTGGTTCTCCTGTTTCTGCAGGATTATATTCATTGTCAGTCCGGCACAGGCAAGTGAAACATTATAGGATCTTCCGCTTGCCGAATAACTGGTATTACATCTCTCCACGGCAAACATTTCAGTGCCTTGAGGACCTTGTGAATCACTATTCAGGTAAGTCCCTTGAGACTTGTAACTGCAGGAACACAATATGTTTCACCAGCAATGGTAAAATATCATGCAGTGCATGGCACAGGGGATCCTGGGACCTGACTGGGGATCTTAGGTGTTACTGTAGTACAAAATAAATAATAATACTAATGATGAATAATAGAGAAATTTGGCTTCTGCCCACTGTACTTAGTCTGAATCTGTAAAAAGCAATGGAGGATCCTGTGGCACCTTTAAGACTAACAGAAGTATTGGGAGCATAAGCTTTCGTGGGTAAGAACCTCACTTCTTGCATCTGAAGAAGTGAGGTTCTTACTCACGAAAGCTTATGCTCCCAATACTTCTGTTAGTCTTAAAGGTGCCACAGGA
>NC_048299.1:267171177-267247667 GCF_013100865.1 Trachemys scripta elegans | reverse complement strand
TCACCTATTATTGGGAGTGGACTACATCCACCCTGATTGAATTGGCTCTGTCAACACTGGTTCTCCACTTGTGAAGTAACTCCCTGCTCTCCATGTGTCAGTATATAATGCCTGCATCTGTAACTTTCACTTTATGCATCCGAAGAAGTGAGGTTTTTACTCACGAAAGCTTATGCCCAAATAAATCTGTTAGTCTTTAAGGTGCCACCAGACTCCTTGTTGTTTTTGTAGATACAGACTAACACGGCTACCCCCTGATACTTGAATCCATTTAATGTGGATGTAAAATTTTAACTGCAGTTTCTGCTAAGAACTTTTTATATAGGCCCAGAGTCCACAGCTTGGCCTGGGCCATGGGGGCTGGCTAACAGAGAACAATACCTAGCTAAGAGAAAGCTGGGGTAAACAGATAACTTTGTGTGTTTCAAGTCAGTGAGCAGAGTCAGCATAACTCCGAATGTAATTTGGCGTCCTTATCATGAGTTATAGACACATGAAGCGCTGAGAAAGGCCTCATGGTTACTCCCTAATGCAGGGAGGAGATAGTGGTACAATACCCCTCAGATCCCAGACAGAGTTCAGGAAGAAGCCCAATATAATTGACATGAGTTATGACACCCTCCCCTCACAAATGTATGACACCTTCCTAGCCCACAGAAATGCAAGGGTAAACTTATAAACAATTGTTATTGTTAAGTACTAATTACTGCTTTTTCGCTTTAAATCTCTAGGAACATATCTGTTGGTCAACCGAGAGCTGCTACGTCATTCCCCTGGACCGCAAAATTAGGATTTAACCTATATACTTTAATAGACATAGTTTCGGGTAATTACCTGTGTGTCAGCAATATGTTAATTTGGGCCACGGGCAGAGCCATTATGTAATCTTTTAGAGACCATTGGCTTATTGTGCTTATCTTGTCTTGCTGATAGAACCTATCCAGGGGCTTGGGAAAACCCATCCCCGTTGCTTCTCTCTGCCCAATGAGAACCCTATATAATCTATTGTAATTAATTGTTCTGCAGTGTCTCTGAGCCTAATAAGCAAGGTGACACTCTGCCAGCGCTGTGTGTAATCAACTCCTGTGCTTGACTCTACACAGTGTGAATTTATGTTCCTTCAATTGAGTATCCTAGCTCTAATTTCATCCTCCATTTCCCCAGATACTTGAAACTTTGTGTTTTCGGAATTGGCTACTGTATATTACAGGCTCCTGTATATCACCTGAAAACTCATTTGGATTTCCTTGATTTGGTAAAGCCTCCCCTGAACAATGTACTAATATAGCAATTGTCAGTGGTCTATCTAGTCCAGTATGCTGTCTCTAATGATGGCCAACACCAGATGTTTCAGGGGAAGGTTCAATAAACCCCACAGTGAACAATAACAACTTACCCAGAGGGGAAGTTTCTTCTTCACCTCATCAGTTAGTGATTGGCTTATGCACTAAAATATGAAGGTATATATCCCTTTATAATCATCTTTAACATTACCGTGGATGTTACTGTGACATTGAGCCTCATAAGGCTTTATGGAAATATGCTTATGAAAGTAAATATGACATAATTATGCTACATATGCCATGTAACATATCTCTGCAAAGGTTATGATCTACTGAATATATTCCTCCTATTTGTATGCATGTATCATTTTTGTACTCCAAGTTATGAATATTGGCTGTGTACTTGCTTGATTTTATGTAGCCTTAGTAAAACATTTGGTCAGCTTCTTGAGAAAGGAATGTGCAAGTTAAGTGATCAGTCAAGAAACACTTAACAGACAATGGATCTTGGAAGACTCCAATCCACATAAGAAGTCTACTTGAGGACGTTCAAGGTAGTATGTGAACCATAGCTGCTACCTGTAAGTTCTGAGTCATGCGTGGACATGTGACTTGCCCATGTGACTCCAAAACTCCATCTTGTAGCTGGGATTCTACACAGGGGGAGGGAGGGGTGTCCACCCACAAGAGAAAGTCTATTTAAACCCCGGGAGACCCCTCCATTTTGTTTTCAACTGGCTTAAGAGATAGCCTCTCCAGCCCCAAAGGATACCTGAAAGAAACTGGAACAAAGAACAGTAACCACGGGGGTGTGAGTGATTGCTGGACCCAGACTAGAAGGAGACTAGTCTGCAAGAAGCTTATTGGAACATCTCTGAGGGTAAGATTTCATCTGTAATCATTGTGTTACTGTATTAGGGTTAGGCTTGCGTGTTTTATTTTATTTTGTTTGGTAACTTACTTTGCTCTGTCTGTTATTACTTGGAACCACTTAAATCCCACTCTTCGTATTTAATAAAATCACTTATTACTTATTAATTAACCCAGAAAATGCATTAACACCTAGGGGGGCAAACAGCTGTGTATATCTCTCTATCAGTGTTATAGAGGGTGAACAATTTATGCATTTACCCTGTATAAGCTTTATACAGGGTAAAACAGATTTATTTGGAGTTTGGACTCCATTGGGAGCTGGGTATCTGAGTGTTAGAGACAGGAAACTTCTTAAGCTGTTTTCAGTTAAGCCTGCAGCTTTTAGGAGACGTGGTTCAGACCTGGGTCTGTGTTTGTAGCAGGCTAGCATGTCTAGCTCAAACCAGGCAGGGCACTGAAGTCCCAAGCTGCCAGGGAAAACAGGCTCAGGTGTAGTCTCAGCACATCAGTTGGCAGTTCCCAAGGGGTTTTCTGTGATCCAACCCATCACAGTTACCATTCCACTTATAAATGATTAATTCCTTCTTGAATCCTACTAAATTCTTGGCCTCAATATCATCTTTGTGGTAATGAGTTCCACAGGCTAATCATGCCAGTCAATAGCTCGTCTATTTTGGTTAAATGATACATAAGAAAGAAAATACCTGCTATATCTGTACAGAGTAAAAAAAGGAAACATAAATGGATCATTATGCAAGTGGTTGTTATGAAGGGCATGAAAAATAGAGGTTACACATTTCCTCAATTCTTTTCTTTGCCCTAATACACTATGACACTCACCGTTCTCTGGGCTACGAGGAAACAGAACAGGTGGGCACACATTGGGTATAGTATTCGTCATGGTTGCTAAAAAAAAAAAAAAAAAAAAAAAAAAAAAAAGACAGTTTGTTATAACAATGCAAGGTAGATAGTTTTTTAAATCTAACTATATCATCTCTGAACCTGCAACTTAATTTCTGGGATTTGCACATCCACAACGCAAACCAAACAGACTTTAATATCTTTGCTTCCCAAACACTGGCTTTAGGCTGTAGCACTTGTTCATATTTGCTGTTATTTTAGCTCTTTTTTATTTGCATGCTAACATACCATGAAATATATAAAGATTTCAGCAAAATTTCTGCAGCAAAATATTTTATAGTGGGCTAAAGCCAGAGGACTTTATTTGAGCGAACATCCATTGGCATGTGTAAGGCCCTCCAGATTTCAGTCACTGACTTTACACTTTCTTTTTCAGCCTCAAAACTTTCATCATAATTGTTCCACTCCTAGTCCCCGGAGCCGGAACACACCTGCACAAGTGATACAAATTTTTGTCTGCAAATATCTTGATTTGCATTAACATCTGTGCAGACTTTTGTCTTGATGCATGGTACAGTGGGAACGCATTAAAACTTCCTCCCCATCAAAAAGAAATGCAGCTATCTCCATTCTCTCTTCGGCACCCCATTTGGCCTGAGCCATAGGCTCCTCTCTGCAGGGCCTTTGTCCAATAAGAAGGGACATCTTCTGTTGATGGAACTGCCATATAATGCCTAACCCCGGAGTGAATGAAATGAAAAATCCTCTAGACTTTAACAGGGGTGCTTGTTAATGAGAAAAAGGATGGTCAAGTGGTTAAGGCACAAGACTAGGCCTTGAGAAATGTGAGTTCAAGCCCGTTCAGTCAGTGACTTCCTATATGACCTGGGACAAGTCACTTAGCCTTTCCGTGCATTGATTTCCCCTCTGTAAAATGAGGGTAATAGTACTTCCTTCCCTCACAGTGATGTTGTGAGGATAAATACATTAAAAGGTGCATATGTATCTAAGATTAAGAGTTTTAAATTATCTGCCCTCTTAGAATAACGTACCCTTTAGGAAGAGTGAATCATTTTAACTACAGTTGAATTACGGATTAGGGATGATTACAGCGACAGCAGGGCACCTACAAAATGGGGATAAATCCTTTGGCGTTTTTGCCAGTCAAGCTGCAAACGACTAAGGGGGACATTCCACATCTGCTCCGTGCAGCTGGAACACAGAAGCAGGTGTGCCTTCAGCCTCCACTGGACTTTATGCTATGGCAAAACTCTAGAATTTAGAGATAAAAGGGACCCATTAGGCCATCTAGACTAACTCCCTGCCAGAGCGGAATTGGTCTCTCCAGCACATTTTATAGTTTAAACGTTGTGCCAATGCATGAGAACCAAAGAATGAAAATCTACCATCAACCATAACTGACCAGCCTAATTTCAATGCCCAAGATGAGTGAAATGCAGAACAGAATGTAAATTCATTGCTCAGTGATGTCAGTTCTAATAACCAAAACTGCCAATAGTCACCCAGAGAAGGATTTTCAAATGCTGTTTCAGACAATTAGCTCAACATCCTCCATTGGAAAGAGGAGACAAGAAGCAAAAGCTTTCTATGTATTACAGAGGAGAAAGGAACTAGACTTAAAAATAGCAGTAATGAAGCAAAGGGCAGTATGATCCTGCTCTCAATGAAATTCAGGGGCAAAAATCTCCATTGACTTCAACAGGGGTGGAGCAGGATTGAGTCCTTACTCCTGTCATTTGGTACAAATTCAGGCCTTGATCCACCCCAGCAGGCCCTTGCGCCCCTGTGGAGCCCTGTCTTCAGTGGGATTCTGCACAGAAGCAAAGGCCCACCCACACAGATTAGATTGCGTATCCAGTAGATCCTGATATAGTAACCATTCTGCCACATGAGCAATCCTTGCACATACCTCTATTGGGCTCAATACAGGGGTGATATTAAATGGGCTGTGGTCAGACTAGATGATTGAATGGTCCCTTCTGCCTTAAACTCTATAGAACTAGTCCCCCTGTAGTCTGCTTGAGTAACCATAGCAGGATCGGGTTCAGACATGCCTCCATTTTCTCTTAGTGTTTCTGCTGCATCAAAGGAAAGCCTGAGAAAGTGGAACCCCACCCACACGCTGTGGTCAGCTAGTCAGACAGCACAGAGCTTGTTGCTCAAAATAATTTAATACTTTCCAAGAAGATGAAGAAAAAATAAACAATTTAGGCTCCAATGTGGTACATGCAGAACAGCCACCTGCAGGCAGGATTCTAATTAGCTTGGCAAAGCTAAAAAAGAGACTGCAAGTCTAACAGAGTTCAGTGACCCCTCCAGCAGGCAGAAATCTCCCCCCATGTTCTCTAAGGTCTGTGGCGCATATTTTTTAGGCCACACAGAGAGAATTCAGGCTGAGCCTTTTAGTGTAAAACAGGGCTTCCTAAAAACAATACTACCTCTCCTTCCCTGTTTCCCACCACCACAAAAAAACCAAACTAACAAACAATATTTGTATACAGAAATGAGCCTAAACCAAGTTCCCAGATGTTTTCCTAAAAGATATGCTCTCGGAATTATTTGAGGGAAGTTCTATGGCCTCTCTCTGGCTGTGTTATACAAGAGGTCAGACTAGATGATCACAATGGTCCCTTCTGGCCTTGGAATCTGTGAATGAAACTATAAACATTCCCCGAATCCAGGGAAGTTTGAATCCAGATCTGGAGCTGAACTTTGCAGCTCAGGTCAGATGGTCCACTTCCTAGAAAACAAGTGAACAGCAAGAGAACATTCACTCCAAAATGCACCATTCCAAGGGTGCTGGAACAATTTGTATAGTGGGTGCTGAGAGCCATTGAACCAAACGGTAAATCATGTATATAATGGAAATAACTTCAAGCCACGGGGTGCAGCAGCACCCCTAATTCCAGCACCTATGCACCATCCTGTTACTCTACTCCTCCCTTTCCTGCCATTGACTCACCCCAACCGAATTAGAAATTATCCTCCCTGGGACCTACCCTCTGGAATATATAAGCCACATGACTATATTTTTCCACCAGATAAATGGACAAGAGGATTTCGCTGTTCCAAATTCTTTTACTTTTTTTTGCAAACTTGGTGTTGAGTGCACCAATATAGTTACTGTAAGTAGAGTAACTGAAAGTCACCAAGAAAGATTTTGCATTATGTGGACCATTTAGCCGTGGAAATGTTATGTCCATATTTTCTGTGCAGGGCACTTAAATATCTAAACACAAATGACTGGCAGCCACGTTACTTTTATTCTTTCTTGTGTTTTGTTCTTTCTATCTAAAAGAAATGTGACTGTCACCGAATTGTTCTGTAAGTAGAGAAAAAACACCATAAATTATATTTTTGAGCTACTCGGTAGCTTGAAACTCTGATTATTACTATTGCTGACTGAAAGGTTTCCAGCATTTTTATTTTTGGACAAAAAATGGCTTGTTGATTAAATGTACATTTTCCCAAGAAAATTTCCATTTTCATTTACATTTTTGATGTTTTTGTTAAAAAAAACAAAAGTGCTTGGTTTGCAGTTGTTAAAAATCTAAATGATCCTGGGTTTAGTTTTCCAAAACTGAAAATTATGGGGTTGTGAGTTTTCTTTAAAAACAAAAACAAACAACAAATAACCCCGACCCTAAACTAATTCAGTGAAAATTTTCATCAGAAATAATAGTTAGTTTTGTTGAAAATTTTTTATGGAAAATAAAATATATTTGACCAGTTCTAATCAACTTCCCTCTTTGTGCTGTTATCTTCTGGAAACACTTCCTTCACCTAAATAGGCTAGCTTTTATCAATAGCTGAATTATTTCAATGCACACGAGAAACGCAGTATTTTTGGTATTTAAACTCTGGACATAATCCTGCCTTCACTAAACATAGGAACAAAACTCCCGTTGGCTTCAGTGGTTCAAAAGTCAAGGCCTAGATAAGAGAGTATTGGCCTCCACATATCCCAGTATGGCTTCTAAGATTGGTACAGCTTACTGACTGCTGCACCTTAGTATAATCTGGACGGTGGGAATGAAGTATGGTCTTGTAACTAAACTGAGGGTCTAGATTGGGATATAAGAGATCTTTGTTCAGTTCCTGGCTCCGTCACACACTTTCTGTTTGACCTTAGGAAACTCATTTAACCTCTCTGTGCCTCAGATTCCCCATCTGCAAAATGGGGATAAAAATACATCCTTTGTCTGCCTCCTCTAGCTGTAGCCTCTTAGAGGCAGGGCCTGTCTCTTACTATGTGTTTGTCCAGTTCCTAGTACAATGGGTTCCCAGTCTTGGTTGGGGCCTCTAAGCATTACTATAAAGCAAATAAATAACATCACGCAGAAGACACTCTAAATGGCAGACCACCTGCATTACTCACCAGGCTTCTGATACCAGCCAAATGGATATATTCTGACATCTGGAGAGCTGCAATCGGAAATCTGCCAAGTGCTTCCCGTTTCCTCAGTGCAGGTCTGGATTCCTAAACTGTTCAGAGTCAAGCAGAGCACCTCACCACCTACCGGGAAAATATCCAGTTACAAAAACCACCGTGGTAACTGTTTTAAATAAGATTTTTAAGAAAATTAATATTTTCTGGTTCCACTAAGTATTATATGAAAGTTCCTTAGGCTCAGAAATCAGAGAAGGAAAAGACCCATTAGGTCACTTAAGGCCAGATCCTGCTCCCATTGAAGTGAATGATGAAACTGTCTTTGATTTCAATGGGGACACTATCAGGCAATTAGAGCTAGTTCCAAAGCCCATTGGATGTCTCTCAACTAACTTTTCAGCACCTCTGAGAAATGGAGGGCCTAGCCCCAAGATTTTCAAAACCAGGCCTGATTGTAAATTGGCATGATTTTCAGAAGTGTTGTACACCTAGCAGTTCTAACTGACCTCAGCAGGAGCTGAGGGGTGGTCAACACTTTTGAAAATCAGGCCACTTGCTTAGGCACCTAAATATGAATTGAGGAGTAACATTTTCACAAACACCTAAGTAACTTAAGAGCCCACGTCCTTTTGACTTTCAATCAGCTATAAGTCAAATGGGGGCTTTTGTAAATTTTACCCTAAGAACCATTAGGCACCCAAGTCTGAAAATGTTGACTTGGGCATCTCAAGCTAAATACTCCCAAAAATGAGGAAAACCAAAATCAGTGGAGAAGTTGAAAATGTGTGCAAGATCATGCTTGTGAGAACACAGGAAGCCAAAGTTAAAGTTTTTCAAAGCACAGAAGAAAATGAGATGCCCAACTCCCACTGAATTTCATTAGGGTGTGGATGTCTAACTCCCTGAGGCACTTTGGACATCAGCCAAAGTCTTTAGAGTGGGGCTAGTAAGAGAGGGATACGGATGATATACCATTTTATCCATTTGTGTGAAATATTGGTAGAGCTATAGCCCTGCTAAGAAACCATTCCCATGAGATGTTACTTATGGGAGCTAAGGCTGGTAAGTACTTTACTGCTCTGGTAGATGGCTGTAAATAGATAGGAAGCAGAGCTGTCTAGAGAATGACATTTCCATTTCAAAATTTGTTTTTGCTCCGCACTGGAAGAAGGAGAAGACCCTATGAATGTTTTTGTGAAAACAGAATTCTGTGGAAATGTCTGTTTTCTGATTGAAATTTGGAAGAGGAGCGTGTGCGCGTGTATGAGATGCCTGAAAGTCTAATGTTTAGAGCAGCAGCCTGGGATGTGGGTAGGGTGACCAGATGACCCAGTTTTATAGGGATAGTCCTGATATTTGGGGTTTTGTTTTCTATAGGCACCGACTCCCCTCCACCCCCATCCCAATTTTTCACACTTGCGATCTGGTCAGCCTAGATGTGGGAGACTCAGGGTCAAGTCCTTGCTGTGCCTAATTCAGAGGAGAATTTTCCATCTCCAACCATTCTGAATCAGGCACAGCAGGGCCCTGCATGCTGGTTTCCCACATGCATGGCTACTGCCCAAGCCACCAGGCCTCAGAGTGTGAGAGAGTAGCTTGTCACCAGAAATGTTCCGAAGGGGCGCTGACAAGCTCGGCAAGGGCTTTAGCCTGGCCATCTCAAGCTGAAAGAATAGCAACATTCAATGTAACAGACACAGACTGAAAAATGAACTCTATAAATCCAGCTTCAGTAAAGACTACCTGTTGACTGTGAGTCATTTAAAAGCCCAAATCCTGTGCAACAGGGGTCAGCATCACATCGGCGCTCACACTCAAAAAACCTAACAGGAAAGAAGAAAATACTCCAGACTTTAGTACAATTGACAGCCTGTTGAAACTATAGCCTTGTTCACAATTCCTGCCTAGGGTTGCCAACATTGTATTTCAAAAATACAGAACTGTTTTCTTAGCACCCCTCAGGGGGAGGAATAGTCTGTGATATTGGGCCGGGGTGGGGTGCCCAGTACCACAAAGGGTGAGGCGTACTAACCAACTGAGGAAACCTTCCTCTCCCTGCAGCAGGCAGGCACTCTTGGCGGCTGGGACCCAGTTCTGGAAGTGAACAGGGCAGCACTGAAGGGCCAGGGTTGGGACGGGAGTGGAAAGATGCACCAGTGATTACTGGCCCTCTGCGGACTCCGATCCTTGAGCGCAGGCCCATGTGCTTTCCCTGCACAGGCTCTATCTGGCAGGGCAAGTGGATGGGGCTGTGTGCCCTGGAGCTGCCAGGGTCAGGAAGGGGCTCTATCTGGCAGGGGGGTCAGTCCGCCTGGGGTGTAGCCTTCTGTTCCCCGCTTACAGAGTCTCTGCCAATGTCCCCAGCAGACGAGCATAACTGCTGGGTGGTAGCTACTCCAGCTGCAGCAGTGGGGGAACAAGGTGGGCAGGAAGCCTGGTCCTGGAAGCCAAGACCACCTGCACAGAGCCCTGTCTGCTTCCCCTGCTGCAGAGCCCACTCCTGACACCCTTTCAGCGTGGCCCTATCAGGTCTTCATGCCCTACCATAACCTTATTGTGCTCCCCCAGTGGGCCATGCTCCATAGTTTGGGAACCGCTGCATTATACATACATTGGTTCAGTAGATCCTGGGACCGATTCTGCATTACTACATTGTCTAACTTTACAAACTTTATCTCACTGGAAGGTAAGGTCACAATAAAACCGGTTTTGCATAATGATAATGTTTTAATATGCTGAGGTACAGGATAAACGGCATCCTGCACTGATTTAGTAGGGAACAGGCAATTTTCTATTTAAATAAGGGACGTCCCTTGTAATATGGGACTGTTGGCAACCCTAGATCTGGAGGTCCCGAGCGTTTAGCCAATATACTGCAGTGAGGAGTTCTGCAGAATCTGCAAACTCACACTGCGCTCTCCAGGTCTTTGTATTGTATGTATAAGAGCTCAGCTGTTGTTATTTAGAACAGTGACTATACTGAATACATTAGCATAGATGCATTGTGTGCGTTATAGACAACAGTTCTATCCAGTCAATCACTGATTTTGTGGTATCACATTATACAGACTAGATAATACAATGAATATATTATAAATTCACTTAAAATTGTGTGATTAATATTTGTAATATATTGGTTATTCTCCCAAAAAGATATACTGCTCTTTAATATTTTTAATGAATATGCCTGATCCTCTCCATTTACGTGATATGGTTTTGATATTTTGAATGTGGCTAAAGCCCCATGCTAACAAAACTGAATTGAGTTGGATCATACCCATCGGAAATGGCTTTCCCGCTCATGTCAATCTTGTTTCTCACTGAGACTCCAATTACTTTACGGAACGGTAAACGTGTGTAGAAGCTCTTCGCAGTCCCTTCTAGAATGACTGAAAACATCAAAGGGAAAGTTACTTCTTTCTTCAAATGATTTATACTATCAAGTGAACATAAAGAGGAAGGAGAAAGCAACATTTCTATGACACAGTGGTGATTTCTCAGTGTATTGGAAAATAAATTTAGACCAACATGTTTGACAGCTAGATTTGTTTCTACACAGGATGAATGCCCAACAGGCATTCTAATGGCAGCAAGATGGGCTGACAAGTAAGGGACTCAAGTTCAGGTTCTGAATTCCTAGGCCAGCAGGGACTTGTATGGAAGTGATTCCAGTCCACTGAATTAGGTAATCCACTTCAGACTGAATGCAGCATCTCTGGATAGACTAGGAGAATGCAGAGTGGGTAGCGTATGCAGCTTCCCCTTCCCTTTGGCGCTTAATAGAGTCAATGTTCAGTACTTCAGGTGTTGGGTTCTCTCGTTTATCTCATCTATCACAGAGTGATATTATGGGGCTGGAAGCAATAAGGAAGCTAAAAATACTTTAAACACTTTTCTATGAACACAACTACTGTAGTCTCCACAAGGATGTCAATGATTATGAATGGGAAGGGAGACATAGAATCATAGGATATCAGGGTTGGGAGGGACCTCAGGAGGTCATCTAGTCCAACCCCCTGCTCAAAGCAGGACTAATCCCCAGACAGATTTTTGCCCTGATCCCTAAATGGCCCCCTCAAGGGCCGAACTCACAACCCTGGGTTTAGGAGGCCAATGCTCAAACCACTGAGCTATCCCTCTCCCCTTCCAACACACTGACAATCTCCATATTCAAATACTGTTCAGACTAGGGAACGGTCTGAGGACTCCTGGTGCAGCTTCCTTTGGCCCCTCTGATATAGATGTTAACTGGGATGCATTGTGAATATCCTTCCACCAGCAACTGGCCATCACATAGCCATGATGCCTTTCAGTTACTAATGTTAGTCTTTCGTTGCTACTTCATGTTATATCCAGAGCCACCTAGTCTTCCTTATTGCAGTTCATAACATTCCTACATTCCCATTTGACATCCTTCAAAGTAAAAGCTGAGATGCTGATCGATGCCGCCAGGAATGCAACATACATCTGTCTGAAATTCCAATTTAACACAGAAATTGAAGCTCACCTATTTTGTGATACACGGTCTGCAGTTGCTGGGGTAATACTGTCTGACAGTTTTCGGGGATGTGGTTGATGTAATTATCACAGATCTGAGCCTCTGGATAGAGTGTGCAGGCAAAATATGTGCTTGTGGTATTCTGAAGAGCTGCCAGCTGACAAAATGCGTCTTCTTGTGCACAACCTAAGAGGCAGAGTAGCTCAGTTTTATAAACTTAGCTATTTGTGTTCCCCTTCTCTCCAGTCTCATCTCTCACTTGTTTAGAATTCTTAATATTAAACCTTTAGCACAAATATTCTTTACTGAGGTGTGTATTATTGTTGTTATTATGCTATTACTGTATAAGAAAAATAAATAGGGACAAATTCTGCTTTTAACTGGTGTAAACTCAGAATAATTTCCCGGCATAAGTGGGGTTACTCCAGGTTTACACAGGAAAAGCTGAGAGTAGGATCTGGTTCACAGTCTTTTTTGTTTTAGGCAATCTTTTTATAAAACGGGGACCAGAACACCCAAGAAACAGATATGAGGATTTCCAAACTAATTCAATATATTAAACCTACAGTAACAATTGCATATTTCTTCTGGTTTATAAAATAAAAGAGGCAGTATCAGCAAACATTTTCTAGAATGTCCTATGAAACGTCTGTAAAGTTATTTCTGGAGAGTTCTTCTCATACACTAAAAATGCTTCTATGCAGATTGACCATATGAGTTGGTTCCTTTTTGTGGTTTACCTTGAAATTCACACCCTGTCTGGCTGCCTTCCTTCCTTGCTATAATAGAGGAATTTTGCAAAACTCCAAGGCTCTAATGCACTTTAAAAAAATAAAATAACGAACTGATCAGGCCAGTTTGCTAATTATTGTGCTACTGGGTTGATGCCCTGATGCTGCAAAATTTACGCAAGTGTTTTAAGCATGTGAGTAGTCCCACTGACTTCTTAAAGTTAAATACGTCTATAGTGTTGGACATCTCTCTTAGTAGCTGTTTTTCTGTTAGTCAGAGGGCTTATCTACATGGCCCTGCAATTCAGACTACATGGGCATGAATAGAAGTCTACATCACAGTGCTGCTCTGTAACTCCCCCCTGTGGATGCTGCGGGTGCAAACTAAAAGGTTCCTAGTTCAAGATAATACAATCCTCTTCAAACAGGACTATGTTAATGTGATCCAGAAATCTTTTAATTCACACCTGCAGCATCCACATGTGGGAGTTACAGGACAGCATTTAGGTGTGCACTGCTGTTTATACCTCCATAGTCCGAACTATGGAGCAGTGTAAACATAGCCAGAGACTTAGCAACCCATCTTTCCAAAATATGGAAATATGTTATCCCCCAACACTATGCCAGCATTGTTTCATAAAATATGTACTATAGACAATAAACTTGATTTGAATGATGTCTTGCAGAGCTAAATAACAGAGGGATAACAGGTGCCAGGAAGATGACTTGAGAACACTATGCAGCGATCGCCTTCTTTATTCTTTACTACCTTTTAGTCCATTTCCAGGTCAAACTGTGGCTAAAAGAAACCTTTCAGGATTTGTTTATGCATCATTAAAACAGCAAAAATGGCCGCAAACCATTTTTTCCTCATTTGCAGGTCACCTTTCTTTGATGTTTTAATGTCTTAAAGTCAGGCACTTGGGACATTACAATGGATGAACAGGCAATAAACAAACACAGCGCCTGATTCTCCTCTTTCTTACCCCATTGTAACCCCACAGTGTAACTTCACAGATGTCAGTGGAGTTACTTGGTCGTATGAGAGGAGCATCAGGCCCATATCTGAGCCCCAGTATCATGGAAAACTAGAGATATCATTACCTTTTATAACAAACATTTTTGAGTGTTACTCCATGACTTTTGTCCTTTTCTTTACCTAGGGGCTAAGGGACTCACTCAAGTTTTTACCAACAACTGTGCCTATCCTGGCAAAAATGCATGTTCTGGAATTCACCACTGGTGTAGCTCCACAGCTCTAGTGTAGGCAGAACCCAGATGATTTTAACATGATGTCATCTAACTTGGCAGTAAGAACAGTTGGGTACTGTCTACACTACACTACACCTTCCACTGCTGCTACCGCTAGTGGAGACGCGCCAGCAATGACTGAGTTTTTTGCCACAGTCGACAAAGCCACTGAGCGGCAAGGGAGTGGTGCCAGCCTGCCAGCTTCATCGTGGGCTGGGTGGCTTCTCATTGAGACTGGCGAGTACAACCCATGACTCCCATGTGAATTTTTGCGCTTTCCCGGTGAAAAAAAATCCATAAATGCTGCAGTTTCTAACACCCATGACTAGGGTAGCTATCGAAACTGCTGATTAATTATTGTTTCCCTACTAGCATGTAGAATAAAGGTCTAAGATTTCTTACGTGTGAGACACCAGAGCGTCGCCTGCTCTGCTGAATACTTGTGTTTGAAGAGCCAGTATTGCTGGGATGGGATGGAACGGCTTTGGTCTAGTTGTATCAGGCTGTTGTCCATTAGGGAAAAAAGTTCCATTACAGAATCTGATCCACGTGAAAAAAAAAAAAGCAAGATTTATTTACAATCTGAGATACATTAGGATTGTTTATACGTAAAACTCTGAATTCCACAGTGTGTCAGCTGTAACCTTTTCCCAGGGTTAATGTATATGCAGGTTGGTTTTAAATAGGACTGTCTCAGGGATAATACCTGTGTATTTGAATTGTGTTTGGGTTGGGATTTAATCTTTTTTTCCCAAGAGTCTATTAAGGGGCTGAAATAAAGCACCATATGCTCATATCACAGCATCTCTCTGTTAACTTTATTCAGTCCATCTACCTGCCATTGCAGGATCATTCCTCACAATATCTTTTCTAGCACGTTAATCAAGTTAGTTTTAATGACCTGAAGTGATGCAATATCCACCAGTTCCCTTGGGAAGTTATCTGACAGCCCACTATCAGCAAGTTTCCCCCCCAATACTTAGCCAAAATGCTCCTTTTATTAATTTAATCCTATATCTCCCAGTAATACCCCCACATACCATCTTAAGTAATTCTTCTCTGTCCCTGGCATGTGCTCCCTTCAAATGTGTGTAGACTGTGGTACCATCCCATTGTTGTCCCGGAGCTATTTTTGCCTCTCTTCAATTATTCCCCTTAAATAAGCCCATGCAGCTCTTGGGATATTTTTGTTGTTTTTCCACTGATCTCCTTCCAGTTTGTCAATAAACACTCTCTTATGTCTCAAAAGGGAGGAGCAGACCACACCGCACATTATTTTGGCCCTGTACGACTCCCACGTTATTTAATCCATGGAGCACTAAAATAGTCAGCGAAAAATTGAAACACAAAACCAAAGAAACACTAATACTTGGATCACAAATGCTAAACCTCTCACATATCTCAGGCTAAACTATGTGCAGGGGGTTTTTTTTATATGGAGATATACCTATCTCATAGAACTGGAAGGGACCCTGAAAAGTCATTGAGTCCAGCCCCCTGCCTTCATTAGCAGGACCAAGTACTGATTTTTTGCCTCAGATCCCTAAGTGGCCCCCTCAAGGATTAAACTCACAAGCCTGGATTTAACAGGCCAATGCTCAAACCACTGAGCTATCCCTCCCCCCCATATTCATTTTCTCTCGTCATAAAATATTCAGAAATGTTGCCATGTGTTCTAAACATGATCGTGCTGTAATAAAAAGTCTCACTCTTGCAGATATTTCCCCAGATTTCTCAGTAACTCTGTATTTTTAACAAGTGACCTGGAAGTCTTTTTACCTGTCAAGACCCAAGCCTTCAGTCTCCTAGCTTTCTCTGGGGCTGCCCATAAATTATGTAACACATTAGCGGGTGAGTGGGTCCTTAAGTGTGTGTGTTTGTTTCAGTGTTACAAAAAGTTACAAGAGGTGGGTGGGTCTGGGGGGGGGGGGGGAAAATCACCAAAAATGTGTTGCGTAATTTATGAACAGCCCCTCTTGAAACAGTAGCTAATAGGACTCATCCCTAAAACACAGTGCAGAAAGCTGCATTCCTTACATTGCTTTAGGTTTTAATGATATCATCAGTTCTTGCAGGGAAAATGTAGAACCCCAAGGCCCTGAACTCAAGTCTTGGCAGGTAAATGAAAAGAATTTCAGTCAATGTTTTAAATGTATTTATTCCTCCTTTTAAAGTCTAGACTTGTGTTCCACTAATCATATGGGAGCTTACCCAGTTAAACGGGAATTTTAGTTCATCTTTCATGCAAATGATATGAGGTAAATCAATAACAGTTTGCCATGTTTTACCATTTTAGTGGCCTTAAATCACACCTGCATCTCCCATAGACATTCATCAAAGCTTCACGGAAGGATTACAACTTGGTGTAGATGAACCAAAACTCTGCCATCAAGGGGCCACATTTTTTTTCCCTCAGTTACACTTGTGTAGAAACTCTAGTGACTTCAGCTGAATTACTTTGGATTTACACGGGCCTAACCAAGAGCAGAATCTGGAACAGCAGGTGTCTATGGACAAAAGGCCTATGATTCTAGTTTCAGACTTCAGGTTTGGTTCCATTAAGCTCCCAAAAGTCTGTGGGCCAGAACCTCAACTGGTGCAAATCAGCATAGTTATGGACCAATATGTTCTTTCAGAAGCTTATCAGAAGAAGCCAAATCCTCTGAGTCTGTACTATTGTCATTAGAAAAGGCTCTCCTCTAATATTCTAGCACTTTCGCTTCTGTCCTAGCCTTGGAAGTGCAGGGTCATGTGAAAATGAAAAAGGAAAAGAAGCCAGGGAGAAAGTTCAGGGGGGTTCTTGTTTTGCCTGAACCAATCTGTCCAAACCTACTCATTCCCCATGAATGTACTTGAACAAAGAGAAAAACAATAGGCTTGACACCGTGTGTTCTGGGCACTCACAGCTAAATTCTGCATTCTCCTACACTGTCTTAAACACATCCTCCTTGTTTGTCAAATGAAATATATCAAATCTGAAGTTTCCCCTTGTTATTTCACACAGTCATAGAGTTTAAGGCCAGATGGAACCATCAGATCATCTAGTCTGACCTCCTGTACATCATAAGCCGCCACCGTCACCACCCAGCATCGACTGCAGTACTACCCCAGTACCTGGTAACATTAGCTCGGTCTGGGTTTGTAAAACAGCAGCATCACATGCAGAGGATTTCGTCCGGGTAATCATATCAGAACCTACAACACAATCAGAGCTATTTATTAATCTGTATTATTGGTATTAATATAGTGCCTAGAAGTCTTGGTTATGGACTAGGCCCCAATTGTGCTAGGCGCTGTACAGACACAGAACAAAAAGACTGTCCCTTAAGCTCATATTGATTCCAGTTGCAGTTTGTCTGTGAAACACACTGACTATTAGTTCCTAAACAGGTTTCAGAGTGGTAGCCGTGTTAGTCTGTATCAGCAAAAACAACGAGGAGTCCTTGTGGCACCTTAGAGACTAACAAATTTATTTGGGCATAAGCTTTTGCGGGCTAGAACCCACTTCATCAGATGCATGGAGTAGAAAATACAGGAGCAGGTATAAATACACGAAAGGATGGGGATTGCCTTACCAAGTGTGAGGTCAGTCTAATGAGATAAATCAATTAACAGCAGGATACCAGGGGAGGAAAAATAACTTTTGAAGTGGTAATGAGAGTGGCCCATTACAGACAGTTGACAAGAAGGTGTGAGTAACAGTAGGGAGAAATTAGTATTGGGGAAATTAGGTTTAGGTTTTGTAATGACCCAGTTTGCTGATACTGAGTTTTACACAAGTTAACAAAGAACATCTTACAGGGCAATGTTACTATCTGAGCAAACAGCTTAGTAAGTTTCACCAAAGGATGAAAGAGTTGTGTCTGCACTTAGCCCCTGTTTTGGGGCCAGTTAGTGTATCAGTCCCCATGCTTCAGGGCACAAGCAGTTCACCAGCTGGAGTTAGGAGGAAATTCCTCTCTGTGATATATACTGCACAAGTGAATTTCACTACAGGAGGCTTTACAACTACCGCTAAGGAGCTGAGCACTGGTCGAGACGGGCACCAGATTAGGACGATCCCTGGTCTGTTCTGATAGGGCAGTTCTTATATTCTGAGTGTTGGATTTTCAAAAGCTCTGGAACTGCTTTAAGGTGCTTTTGAAAATCCCACCATGCTGAACCAAAATGAATCCACTAAATTCAGTACATATCCATATTCAGTAAATATACAATATCAAGGCTCTAGAAGCATGCAGCCCTATGTACTCTTAGAGCGGTAGCAAAAAAGTGTTTTGGGATATTCATGCAGTAAATCTACTGGGAACAATGGAAGCTTGTGATGAGTCATGATAATTAAACGAATCTATCTAGATATTTGCAAAGTGCCAAATTAACCTGGTATCCAGGGGCTGACAATGAGATAAATGGCTTGTGTTTCCATAGCTTCTTGCATAGATTTCAGAAACAATGGCCCCGATTCACCTCTTGCTTACACTGATTCTACACCAGCATCATGCCATTGTAGGTGAGAAAAGACTCTGGTCTAGGGCCAAGTTTTCTACTGGTGCAGCTCCATTAAAGTCAAATGACTTTTCCGTTTACACTCGCAGAGAACGTGGCCCCCATTTTTTTGGTCTTTTATCTTTCCAACCTCTTATAAGTGACAGCAGGATAAAACTCACCTCTCCACAGATAGACACGCTGAAAGCTGCTGAAGGCTCCTTCCGTTTCTTCTGAGAGCTCAGAAGCTGACAAAGAAAGAAATGTTCATTAGTGCAATTGCTAAAATGAATTAAATGGTTTATGGTGAGCGGCCGGGAAATTATATCAAACCACATTCCAAAGTTTAATTCAACTATGCAATAACATTTCTAGTACAACGACACTAAAGGAAAGATGGTCTAGTAGTTCGGGTGCTAACCTATGTCTGGTGAGCCCTGTGCTGCCACAGACTTCCCGTGTAAACCTAGAGAAGTCACTTGTCTCTCTGTGCCTTAGTTCCCCATCTGTAAAAAGGGGAATATCCCTACCTCACAGGGATGTTGTGAGATTAAATACATTAAAGGGAATGAGGTGTTCAGATACTGCAGTAATGGAGGATATATAAGAACTAAGAACCTCCACCAGACGTGTGTTGAGAAGTCATAAGTACTGTAAACAGCATTTCTCTATCTGTCCATATAGATTCTGCTACTGCGCCCATCAACATAGTACAGGGGTCGGCAACTTTTCAGAAGTGGTGTGCCGAGTCTTCATTTATTCACTCTAATTTAAGGTTTCGCGTGCCAGTAATACATGTTAACGTTTTTAGAAGGTCTCATTCTAGAAGTCTATAATATATAACTAAATATAATATATAACTAACTAATATATAACTGTTGTATGTAAAGTAAATAAGGTTTTTAAAATGTTTAAGAAGCTTCATTTAAAATTAAATTAAAATGCAGAGCCCCCCAGACCAGTGGCCGGGACCCAGGCAGCGTGAGTGCCACTGAAAATCAGCTCACGTGCCGCCTTCGGCACACGTGCCATAGGTTGCCTACCCCTGACATAGTAGCTAAGTACTGCAGTAAGAATCTTAAATGCTGTCTAACCAGTCAAAGCATTGGTAACCGACTGTATTATAATCGTTAGCATTTTTTATCTTAAAAATGCTGTAAAAACATCAACTGACCGACAGCACCCCCGTGGGGGTGGGGGGGTCAAGTAAGCATGATTATTCCCTTTTTATACATGGTGAATCTTTGGCAGACAAGTTAAGTCCCAAGGTCCTGATCCTGCAACGGGATCTATGCAAGCACACCCCATGCCCATATGGTATCTCACTGAATTCAATGAAGCGCCACAGGACCTGGGTCTCTGCCCAGACAGATCCAGCTGCAGTACTGGGGTCCTTACTTTCAGAAGTGTTCACCAATTTTTGGCCACTCAAGCGGAGATATTCAGGGCTGACTTTTAGAGGTTTTGAGCATTCATAACACCACTCAATTTAAATGGTAATTGTTGGTGTCCACACCTCTGAAAAATTAGGCCCCTGGAAGGCAGCTAAAATTGCAGACATTTGTGATAATGTTGGGTTCAAGTTTTCAGAACCTGGTGCCTGAACTATATATACATAATACATGGTGATGGGTAAAAACTGGCAACTGAACACCATCAATATACAGTAGAGGGTCCAAAAGCAGTTGCATACACTCATCTGTTTGCACATGCAGTTATCCTGTTTAAATGTGAGACTCCATATTTTGAGACTGATTCATTGCTATATTTCCCCACTTTTACCCAAGTGTCACTTCCGTGAAGTGGTGAGTCAAGACCTTTGTGCACACAATTGACCAGCTGCATATGCATGCCTGTAATTTTAAATGCGTAATTAATTTACACAAGCAGTTGCGGTGCCTTTTTTTTTTAATCTAACTCTAAAAGCTGAATAAGAATTTTTAGTTCCTCAAGACAACACACCACACAAGGTATCTGTCTTACATATTGCTAAGGTTCTTCTGACCTTTCTATTTAAATAAGTAATAAAACCACATAACTGCATAGTCAAAGGATCTCTTGACCTTGAACCATGGTTTTGAGTTTACAAACCCTGAAAATTAAATGGCCATAAAATTAATTCATGCCAAGAGTTTAGATCATATGAAATCTGGAAATAGCCATTGACTACAGTAGAAATGAGACAATGGATACCTTTGTGTTTAGATAGACGGTTTACTTGAACAGACATGAATTAAGAGTTCCACAAAGCCCTTGCAGAACAATGTAAAACAATGTGTTTTGAACTCTGTTCATTTTTATTAACACAGGTAGCCACAATAAAGTACAAGGGCCCATCTTGTAGGTTAAGTCATAAAAATGCACCAGACTAATGGATAATTCATAGAATTGTAGGACTGGAGGGGACCTCGACAGGTCATCTAGTTCAATCCCCTGCACTCATGCAAGGACTAAGTATTATCTAGACCATACCTGACAGGTGCTTGTTTAACCTGCTCTTTAAAATCTCCAAAAATGGAGTTTCCACAACCTCCCTAGTCAAATTATTCCAGTGCTTAACCACCCTGACAGTTAGGAAGTTTTTCCTAATGTCCAGACTAAACCTCCCTTGCTGCAATTTAAGCCCATTGCAATTAAATTCATTCCACTTGGCTCATACATAGCCAGATCCTGCAGTCCTTATTCCAGAAAACTATCACTGAAGTCAGGAAGAGCTTTCACTGAGTGGAATGGAGAAAAGGGCTGGAGGGTCTATGTGGACAATGAGTATAGGATAATTTAGCAAATGTAATTTAAGATGGAAGAATTTATTTACTTACTTCCAGCGAACTCTTGTCCTCCCAGATTGAATAAAAACTGCTGCTTTTTTTCATTGTAGTTCACCCGTTTACATATTCCATCTCCTCCAGGCTTTGAGTTTCGACTCCAGTCATTTCTGTGGCAGATCAACACATCTGGGTAGCTCATCAACCCACACAGGATAGTACCTAGATTCAATTGAAGAGAGAATTGTACGTTTGTAATAATACTTATACTGCACCTTTCATGCAAGGGTGTCAATATCTTCGTAATCATTAAATAAACCTCAACACCACAGTCAGACTGGTAAGTGTTATCCCCTTTTTAAACTGGGATGCTCAGAAAATTGGGCCAATTTTTACAAATTTGAGTGTCTAAAGCTGAGCACCTAAATTCATGCCTAAGACATATAAGCTTGTAGCCTGGTTTTCTGAGATGCTAAGCACCCACAAATACCTCCTACTTTACAAATAACATTGAATAATAATTAACACCACCCAGCTGCGTGCGAGGCATTTCATAGCTGACATAGAGAGGCACACTCATGGCCTCAGAAGTCTTACAATCTTGGGCCCTGAACCAACACAGCACTTAGGCAAATGCTTGAATGCTTTATTGGACAGGAGCCTGAATTCAGTCAACTTAGGTGTAAATCTTCCCAAAAGTTATACCATGAGTCAGTGGCATGGCCAGGTGTAGAATCCAGGCATTCTGGCTCCCGATCTACTTCTATAATATCTAGACTCATTGCATTCTTGGTTTGTGGCTGCTGTCATGGCTCAGACATAAAGGTATTCTATGTGTACTTAAAATGTCCTTTAATCATTCATTCTTTAAGTAAAAGTAAGTATTTCTTTTTAATATATGGAGATATACCTATCTCATAGAACTGGAAGGGACCCTGAAAGGTCATTGAGTCCAGCCCCCTGCCTTCACTAGCAGGACCAAGTTCTGATTTTGCCCCAGATCTCTAGGTGGCCCCCTCAAGGATTGAACTCACAACCCTGGGTTTAGCAGGCCAATGCACAAACCACTGAGCTATCCCTCCCCCCTTTTCCTACTGGCAGTGAATGCTATAAAATTTTTAACCAAAAATACCAGTTCCATGCATTTTGAGGCATTATTGACCCAAACATGCTATCACAGGTAACCAGACAGCTTCATAATGTGCAAAAACAACAAGGAGTCCTTGTGGCACCTTAAAGACTAACACATTTATTTGGGCATAAGCTTTCATGGGATATAACCTGCAAAAGCTTATGCCTAAATAAATTTGTTAGTCTCTAAGATGCCACAAGGACTCCTTTTTTGTTTGTACTAATACAGACTAACGCGGCTACCACTCTGAAACCGGTCTTCATAATGTGCAGTCATTTCATAATCTCGTCTACAGATTCAGATAGCAAGACCTTAAACACATAAAAGGGAGGCCAGCTCATTCTGACAATGAATGCATGTGAAGTGTACAAACCGATAATGGGTTGCTTTTTGTTTTGTGTTGTCCTTACCAGAAATATGATGGGCCTGATTCACTACTGCATTACTCCAGTTTTGTGCTGATGTAAATCCAATGGCTTCATTGGCGTTATATTGGATTACACATTAATCAATCAGGTCTGCTGTGCTGCCACTTTGTTGAATGACTCATGACTTATACAGTAACATCGTTCTGTGGTCTGCACCATTAGCTCTCATTTTACAATGACATGAGCCAAAAAACTAAGCAATGAAATATATCATGAAGTTCAACATAGGAAGTAGGAACGAAAAACAAATATCGGGGTATCAATCCCGAAAGAGCAGACATATACTTACTGTACCACATCATAAATAAAATTGCAAGTATATTAAAAATGATTTAGAAACATCAAAGGTTGTTCATCTTGGCATTTTGCACAAAAAATACACCCAAAATCTGCCAACAAAATCAACCTTGGTAAACACACACTGTTGGATTTTCATTAATAACTTGGACTTTGTGTACAATGTACATAATCTATTTCCAAGAATTAAAGTTCCAGAAACATGGTAGCTAAAATGCTAGCCAAGATTCCTTTAAAAACTGACTTTCTTTCACATATTTATTGTTTCATGGGACACTAACATTTTTTCCATATTTATGACACGAAGGAAAGTTTATATCCAAAGTCATTGATTTGCAAAGCACTGAATTGTCACATGGTATAAATAAATCCTGTGCTCTGAATAATGCAGATGTTCTGGGGGGAAAAATAGTATTCGCCCATCTAATCAAAGACCGTATTATAATGCACAAGGGGCAAAGTCACGATTGCATGAACAACCCTAGTTCTGGCATTTTCTAATGTTTAAGTGCTGCACTCTCAGGCTCTGATCTTGGAAAATCAGGCCCTTACACGTGTATTTAATTTTATACCTATGAACATTCCCATTGAACTCAATGGTACTATCCATGTGCTTAAAGTTAAGTATACATATCATCCTTTGCAGAATTGATACCTTAATAATGTTTTGTTAATGCAGCTTTTTGTATCTATTGCACTACAAAAGTGCATGATTCTTTAGCAATGTTCAAGACATGTTGTCCCTGTCCCAGTGAGCAAACCCCATTCATAGCACTTTCAACCATGAGCAGTCCCATTGTCAAGTACGATCAACTGCTTGGAAATACAAGAAAGAATTGAACAATTCTTGCAGAACCAATAATGTAAAATCAAATGCCTCAGAGAGGCCCTGATTCAGCACAGCTCTTGAGCACATGCTTAACTTAATTAAGTCAATGGGATTTAAATGTGGGTTTATAGTTAAGCACATGCTTAAGTGCTGGTGCTAAATGGGCCAGATCGAATACCACCATTTACATCAAAAGATATGACCTCTCGGACCATATCCCAGTATCCAAGCCAGAATGCACTATATTAGCGAGCAACAGCTACAGAAATGTATGTTGAGTAATGAATATCATCATGACAGGTAAGCATAGCCCTTAGAGAGGATACAGCAGAAGATAAGACCATAAATCTGATTGATTGACAGAGAATCAATGATCTTGCCAAGATATTTGGGATCAGTCTTGAAGTCAGTGAGATGCACTGCACAGGATGATACATGTTTGCAGTACTGTGCCCACACGTAGTTTAGTGTGGGGGTGCTGGATTGAGTTAGTGGCCTGTGACATACAGGAGGTCAAACTAGGTGACCTGATGGCGCCTTTTGGCCTTAAAGTCTGTTATTCTAACTTTTGGAAGGACTGTAGGGGATATGGATGAGGCAAGGGAGAGAATGCATGAGAGGAGAGAAGGGACAAGACTGCCCTGACAAAGGTAATAGCCTTTGCACATGGGTTGGGGTTTGCACTCCATCCACCTCACTGCATTCTAGTTTGACTCCAGTGATTATGAAGTATCTGGGAAACTATAACCGGATATAAAAAGTCTGGTTGAAAAGCTCCTTTTCCTGCTCATAGAAAAAGGTAATCGGTTTATATTTTAAAGATTTCATATTACATTTTAATTCCCCCATCAACAAACAAGTCCCCACTTCTGGCAAACTTGCTGACAAGCCCCATTATTGCAGTATATGCCATTTAAAAGATGTATACAAATACAGAAAGGGGCTTACTACCATAGGCATCCAGTGTTTAGACATTCTGCCTGCCCACATAATGGAGTGAGATTCACCCATGGACAAAGATCTATGTGCCACTTAAGTCTCAATTAAGGATTTAAGTTGCACATCGGCAGAGCACTGGCCCTCTGCACAGGCATAAATTGCACCCAGTGGTTTGCTTTTGTTAAGTTTCCCATTGTATGGGATAGCATTTTGCCTTTGCAGTTTGAATATGATTACCTCCATCAAGTACAACCTGGCTGAGGATAAAACCATCACAGCAAGGATCCTGGCTGCAAGCCTGACGGCAGAAGAGATGAACGTCTGTCAAAGATATGCCAGCTGCCGAGAGAACCACTGAGTCGTACACGCCAGAAAGCACATTCTGAAAATCCGTCAGCTCAAAGGTCTTGAGACCAGATATGGTGAATTCTTGTCCTGAACAGAACAGGAAGAAAAAGAAATGTGTGTTCCAACAAGTGTAGGCGGCAAAGCAATAGCCGCAGAATATCTCCAGACCTGAGCTGGCTTAATGTTTTACAATAAAAACCCAACATAGCAAAATCTTTCTGGCCTTTAAGTTTCATTACAAATCTGAAACTCATGCTAAGTTCAACAACAGGTTTACATATCCAGGCTATTACGATCTTTCTCAAATTTCAGATAGTCTAAAACACCAAGATACAAGGCAGAAGTCTCTGTCCAGGTTCAAGTGGGACTTGACTTAATTTTGAGCAAATCTGACCTCAGTTTATGGTTTCTGATAGAAATCAAATGAAGCCAGTAAAAGGAGAAGTTTTGGACCCATGCCTAGTAGAACTTTACCATTTGGGATGGTTTGTTTTGAGCTTTGGAGTTTGTGCAAGGAGCGTGAACCCAAATGAACAAAAAATGCATAGGACAGATGATATTGTGTGGTTGAAGGTACCATATACCATGAGTAAATCCTATTGAAGTAAATGAGATTACCTGGGGAGCAAGGTATTTCTCAGTGTAAGATTATCATAATTTGTGTCGAAATGAGCCAAGATAGCCAAATAATGCAGTTCTACAACAGGCACAATGAAGCAACACATCAAATACAACGTGTTTTTGCCAAGGAATTCCTTTTTGTGAAAAATCTGTATTTCCACTCCAAGCAGATTCTAGAGTTCCTTCTGATGAGATATTAAGGTAGACAGGTTTGAATAGGGGTGCTTAAATTGCATCCACAAGATTGTGTGTGCGCTCTCTGTACACAGAAATTGATATTTTTATGCAAGAGGTGAAGGTGCAAATTTTTGTGGGATTAATTTAGATGTTCATGTCTGACATTAAAGATTGACTCAAATTGTAAAGGAAAAGGCATCAAAGGTGCCCTATAAAATGTGTTTTTGTTGGGTTTTGGGTTTGTTTTTGTTTGGTTGGGTTTATTTTGTTAAAATAATTAATTTTGTGCTGTCTTGACCTGAGAATTTAGGAAATACAGACACCCCCCGACTTACGCAATCGTTCCATTCTGGAAAGCCTTACGTAACTCGAATTTTGCGTAAGTCGGAAACGTATACCTGTACGTTACGCAAAAATTTCCGCAAATTGAAAATCCTATTTCTGGCTTATGGAACTTTTTCCGTAAATGCAACTTTGCGTAAGTCTGGTCTTGCGTCTGTAATATAATTAAAATAATCAACCTAGAAACTTTCAGATAGAATCACCTTCAGTCATACTTTCAACAGAACGTTCGCTGATCCTGAGATACGAAATGATGCACTACATAACAGTAATTCTGCATGCCCACATGTTGCTATGATTTTCAGCCAATGGAATTGATCATTCTTATAACACTTTGTAGTTGCTTAAACAGGTGAACAATGTTGAGTTTTAGGTCCCAATATTGTGATATTATAAAAATGGTTTTGCTAAATCTAATCTGAATAGAAATATTTTGGGGATATTATTGACATTTTGATGACTTTTAAAAAATTTGAACATTCCCCTGAATGGTCTGTGTTAATACAGCACCTAGCACAATGGGGTTCTGATCTAGGATGAGCTGCTACATTAATACTCATTAATAATAGTTTAAAAACTGACCAGTCTAATATTACTGCCCAAGCCAAGAGAAATGCCAAATTTACAGAGCATAAATGGTGAAAAGCAAATTCCATTTTAATGATCTAAGGTTTTATCAAGAGGTAAAAATTAGGACAAGATTTTAATTTTGTATATGATTCTTTATAATATTGTGTCGGATTTCTGTAATTAATAAAAGGACAGAAAACCTAGGCTAAATAAACCCCCCCCATCATACAGAAACACAGAAGTAAGAGAATAGGCCAAGAATGATCAATGCCTTTTTACTCTTCTCATCTGCCCCTGCCTGTTCACCCTCCACCCTCAGCCCCACGTTACAGTTACAAGGAACTAATGGTGTGGGACGTACCCATCTGATCCTAAACTCCTGCTCAGCACCCCAGAGGATGGTTAAAAAACCACTCATGCTCCCTATATATAAATCACACTGCAAGAAAATCAATCTTAATAGAATCAAAAAACCTTTAACTGTTAGTTCTAGAAGACTGACAGAGGCTGTCGTGCTGCTATTCAGTGCCTGACCCCGCAAAGACTCATGTCCTCATGGAGTCCATGCCTAACTGTTGGCAGGATCCGTTTTTCACTTTTCTAGACAACTGAACTATCAGTGGAGGTTCAGTACCTACCTTTTTTGAGATACACAGTCACTTCATCCTTCTCTTGGTTCCTCACTTTAAGCAGGCAGCTAAGATTAGCAATGCTAGTGGCAGCAGAATTTCCCATAACACCTTTCATCTGAGACAGACAGAGACACTATAAAGGTGCTTTAATTCATAGCAGGGAAAATACAGTCTATTCACGCTTATGAGGATGATGAATTAGTATATACTGGTCATAGTTGCCACAACTCCCTGGGGCCGTCTAGTTCTGCTGTTTGATCACAATTCCATCAGATCAGGGCATGATTCTTTGATGCTACTCCACCGTATTAACAACGGCGGCGTAGTTTCGTAAACAATGAGTTGCCAAAAGAAAGTGGCAAAATGCCATCTAGCTCAAGACCCTGGAGTGGAGGAATGGACAAAGATCTGACAACTAACACGATTATCTGTTTCACTGTTAGCATAGCCTAGATCGGGGTAGGCAACCTATGGCACGTGTGCCAAAGGTGGCACACGAGCTGATTTTCAGTGGCACTCACACTGCCTGGTCCTGGCCACCAGTCCTGGGGGGGAGAGAGGCTCTGCATTTTAATTTAATTTTAAATGAAGCTTCTTAAACATTTTAAAAACCTTATTTACTTTACATACCACAATAGTTTAGTATCTGAGGGGTAGCCGTGTTAGTCTTAGCCGTGATAGTGAATACCCACTTCGTCAGACGCATGTCTGACGAAGTGGGTATTCACCCATGAAAGCTTATGCTCCCATACGTCTGTTAATCTATAAGGTGCCACAGGGCTCTTTGTCACTTTTCACAATAGTTTAGTTATATATTATAGACTTATAGAAAGAGACCTTCTAAAAACGTTAATATGTATGACTGGCACGCGAAACCTTAAATTAGAGTGAAGAAATAAAGACTCGGCACACCACTTCTGAAAGGTTGCTGACCCCTGGTCTAGATCTTTGAAGAATGGGAGTTTGTGAATGGTGATTTGGTTGGAGTTGTAGCAGATCAGCACAGGGGAGGCAAACATCTTCTAGGAAAGACCAATATAGGCGGCAGTCCCAGCAAATTTAGGATTAGCTTTCTTATTTCACATGCCATAAGGGCAGGCAGTGCTGGGGATTTGGAACCTGGATTGCTGTGTTTTATTCCTGATTCTACCACTGACACACTGTGACACTCTGGACATGTTAATTCATCTCACTGTCTGTCTTACTGTTACTCTAATGCAATACGGGGGGGATGCTATTCACGGCAGGGATGCAGGAATTAGAGAGCACTATGCCATGTCCAAAATGTTCAAAAGTGACTAATGATTTTGGGTACCTCCATTTTAGGGTGCTCAAATCAATACTCCTTAAAGGGGCCTGATTTCTAGTGGGTGTTTGTCCAGCACTTTCTAAAAATCAAGCCTCTTTAAGGTGTCACAACTAAATACAGAGGCGCTCAAAAATCACTTTTGGAAAACCTTCAGTCTCATTTCTTTGCTAACCCACCAGCACTTCACCATTACCATATTAGAACACAATGTCTAAACAGTCAGGAAACTCCCTGGCATTCTGACAATGGGTTCTCATACTGGCTCTCAGGTATTGTCTGTGCTACGCGTTTTAAAGAAGTGTCATTGTTTACCAGTCCAGAAGTGGTACAGTTGAAGTTGGTTTCAGCAGCACTGTACAGTTCACACAACACCTCAGAACCCAGAGCAGATACTATGACAAATCCACATGACTCATCCGTCTCACAGTCTGAAAGCATGAAAGAAATGTAAAGGTTCACCATTTCGTTTACACAACACCACGTTTCCAGCTGGCTGATAGCTGTGTCTTCTGTATACACATGGACTCCTCCTACTGGATTTGAACCATAGCCCTCAGCCATATTACAAATTGCACCAATTTAATTAAAACAGGTTTTGAAATCAGTTTATACCAATTTAACTAAACTACTGCAAAACCCTGTTTGGACCCTCTTAAATCACTTTAAACTTAGCTTATATCGAGTTATCTTCATTGGGTCAGGAAGCTCCTGGAGCTAAATTGACATAAGCCAGGTACAAATTGATTTAAGTCTCCACACAGGTTTTGCAGCAGTTCAGCTAAATCGGTTTAAAATCACACCTTTAGTGCAATTTGTAAAAGAAACAGGAATTTCCAGATTGGATCAGACCCCCATGTCTACCTAGTCAAGTAGTCCATCTCCGACAGTGGCCGGTTCCAGCTGCTGCAGAGGAAGATGCAAGAAACCCAGCAGTAGGCAGATATGGGATAACTTGCTCCAGCCTCCCAGGGATACAGACCAGGTTTTAGTTACTCATGACTGAGTTGGAGGACAAACTATCTTGATTGAGACTAGGTATATAATGTAATGAACATGGCTTGTAAGAGTACTGCGGCCTTTGCTCAAGAAACCAAAGCTGGTCAAAGGATTCCTGGCCAACTATTTCTCTATTGAATTTAGCCCCTTTTTCTTTCTCCACTTAGTGCCTGCCAAGAGACTTGTGCAAGACTGTTACTGGAAGTTGTTCAATGAACATTTTGTGCATAGTGTGTGGCAGCCGTGAATGGTTTGGCACAAATATTTTTTCAATAGTCAGAATTCCCTATCCGAGCTGTGTGACTAGTCTCACCACACTTTCTGGGGCTGAAACACATGCCAAGTATTTTCAGACTAGGGTCCTTTTTGCTGCTCAGCCACCACCCACCTCCCTTTCTTTGCCTCTCCTCCTCACTGCTGCTCCTGCTGATGTTGTATTCACTTTCCTGCGTGATTTTAAAACACTCTCCTATCTCTTTCTGCCTTCTAACTCCCTCATTTCTGAACATAAAAGGGCCTGATCCAAAGGCCATTAAAATCAATGTAAAGATTCCCAGTTGGTTTCAATGGGCTTTGAATTAGCCCCAAAGTCAGTACACATGAGGTGGCCAAAGGACTACTCACAGTGCAAACACAGGTGATCGTGCATGAATATTAAAACTCACAATGTCCCTGTGAGGTAAACAAGGACTGTTTTTCCCTATTTTATAGGTACTTTACAGAGCCAATGTACAGAGAGGTGAGTGGTCTGATTTTCAGGAGTACTGAAAACCCATAGTGTCCAACCATAGTCAACAGGAATGATGGGTGTTTAGCATTTCTGAAAGTCAGACCATTGATGGCTTGTCCAAGGCCACATGGTAATTGAAAGCACATTCACAGACAGAGACGTCCTCTCTGATATGTGAGGAAGATCACCAAACACTGTAATCCTCTCACAGTGAATTTGCAGCTGAACTGCAAGGCAGACAATGCTAAGCTAAGGCAGAACAGTAAATTCAGTGCTTGAAGGCTGTCTTCTTTGGTGACCTCTACCGTAAATCACACAGATTTGCTGAGAGCTCTCCTTTACCTGAAATGCACTGCAAGAGCGCACTCTGAGGGTCTCCTTGGATGGTTTCCGAGCGAAGGATCCTAGCATCTTCTGTACTGTAGATCAGTTTGGATTCAGGAACTCTTTCAAATTTTCTGAGCACTAAAAGGCAGACAGCATGGTCAAGCCTCCTGCATGTTATTTCAATTGCTCCTCAGTTTCCAGAGAAACTCAACACAGACTTTACTTAAAAAAAAGAAAACTCAAGGTATGTAGGGGGAAGGATTCATTAGTTAAATGAACAACCAACATTAGTTTTCTGTGAAACAATCACAATTTTTTTTTAAAAATGTCTGAAACAAACTATTGCAGAACTCTCCTGTGAGGTATTAGATGCTCAAGACCAGGTCTCCATTTGGAGCAGAATGTAGTGTAGTACGAGGCCATAAATGGACAAGAAAGGTGACTTCTTGCTTTTCAATCTTCATGTTTACGCAAACTGTGAGCACTATTTGGGGATGAGCATTCATTTTACTGTTGGGCTGAGAAAAGAAAAGGGAGCCAAGGAGTTAAAGGATAAGGTTATTAATCTGACACATTGTGTGTAGGGAGGATCTGCAGCCACCCAATGTAAACTTTCACTGGTTGAGACAAACCTCAAACATACAGAGAAGAATGTAGCTCCCTTTGAGTGTAAGCTATTTGGGGTAAGGAGTGTGTCTCACCACACACAGTATCTAGCACCACGGGGCCTCAATCTGATTTGGAGCCTCTAGGAGTTACTGGAATATAATTAATAATAAGAATTAATTTAAATCTTGTTACAACTCTTTGTCTCCTTGGCATGTAAGCTTAGTTTCCTTTACAGATCAGTCAGTAAGGTCAAAGGGAGTTTAACTGAGTCCAAGTTAATTTAATGTGAGATTAATTTACAATATTGTGTGGGTCATATCTGAATGTTGTCCTTAGCATGCAACGGGGCCCATCAGAGAACCAGGCACCTTCCCTGTTGTTATTCTCTGATGTTAAAGAATACATCGAAAGAGGACTACATAAAAACGGCCATACTGGGTCAGACCAAAGGTCCATCTAGCCCAATATCCTGTCTTCCAACAGTGGCCAATGCCTGGTGCTTCAGGGGGAATGAACAGAACAGGAAACCATCAAGTGATCCATCCCCTGTTGCCCATTCCCAACTTCTGGCAAACAGAGGCTAGGGACACCATCCCTGTGCATCCTGGCAAATAGCCATTGATGGACCTATCCAGGTGCCTCCAGGAGAGAGATGTGCTTGCACTGTAAATCAGTGATTGCAGTCTAGAACAGTGCCAGTTAATCACTTTTCATAGCCAGAAATTCACTTTTGAATTGTTTTAAAAGGGGAAAAAAGAAAGCCCTGGATCGCATCCCTCCAAAGCTGGTAGTTTTTAGTTCATCAAAGTCAGATTTATTCCCAGGTAGATGGAAAAGTGAGAAATAAATGCTTCCTTTCTTTTCCTCCACCTGATCATGACCCTAAAATAAAACCTGATTGTTATATTTGTCCTTAAGAGGAGGAAAGGAAAACAAGACAATTTAATTAGTCATGCTGGACATATAACAACTCCAAATAATACAATCTTGTCATGGAAACAGAGTCCAAATCATTTTGCTGGACAAAGCCATTTTGCTAAAGCAAATATCCCAGAAATGGTCTCCAGTACAATAGCAAGTTCTGAAGCAATGCAAAACTGAATATGGAAATCTGTGTGGAATATCCTGACTTTCTTTGGTCGTTAGCAAAGATTCTATTACAATACAAGAATACTAGCTAAATGGAGAGAATGATGTTGAAGAAAAGTCATCAGAAGATTGGTAAAACCCTTGGATGGGGTGGATTGAAAAGTGCTGTTACTGATGTTTTTACTCATTTCTTGTGATGCAATGACATGAAACACAAAGGCAATGGAGCAAATTCTGCTCTCAGACACACCAATATAAATCTGAACTAAGTCCACTCCACTAAGGATTACAGAGTTACTACAGATTTACCTTAGCGTCACTAAGAGCAGAAATTGGACCAACATGCAAAGATTTGGAGAGAGCAGAAACTTCTCCTCTTGGTCTCTCCGGGAGTTCAGGGGATGAACTGAACCAGCAGCATCACCCAGTTGGCCTGACCACCCCCTCTCCTTGGCCGATCACCAACTGAGGGGAGGTTTCAGACTGACTGTCAATAGAGCCTCCCCTGGGTCTAACACAGCCAAAGCGACCAGGCATCCTGGGCTGGACTCAGCCCCTAGAGCTCTGCGCATGGAGTAGCTGCAAACTCAGCTCTCATTCCCTTGCACACCAGAGTGGAATAGCAAAGAAGAGATATTACACCAGGATCCAAGAGCAGAGCTTTTGCCCAGAGACGTCTGGATAAACCACAGAATAAAAGCAGAGGATCAATTTTTAAAACAATCATTTGTCCTCTTAAAGCAAAACAGCCAGCGCTAATTGACAACAAATGTTTGTTGTTGTCAAAGCTGAGTCAACAGGTGCTTTTGATAAAACCGTCATTTTCTGCTTGGAAAGAACAAAGAAGTAAGCCAAAAACGTAACACAAAAAAAATCCTGCACTTTAACTAGGTTGGGAAGAGGGTTGAAAGACAGGGGATTGGGGTGGGTAAGATGGGGGGAGAAAAGTTTTCCTTCTTAAAGCGCAATGCCAAAAACATTCCATGCATAACAGTTAATTCCTTCTATTCAAATGCACAAGCTGAATGAGTGTTGTCATTATGTCTGGTTTAAAAACAAAACAAAAAAATCTCAGATTTCAATTTTCAGGAAAAAGTCAAAATAAACTACTTTTTTTAGAATTTTGTTTGAAAATGTTCATTAAGATTTTTCATTTTTGGAAGATAATGTTTGAGGTTTTTTGAATGACTTTCCTTGGGGAGGGAACTTCCCATTTTCTTTAAAAACAAAAAAAAATTCCATAGGAAAAGGAAGAGATAAAAAAAAAACTTAGGGGGTAGTGGGACAAAAAACCTAGACACAATTTAATATATATTATTTTGTTTCATGAAAAATTTTGAAATAAAAAATGTTGAAAGCTGAAAATTTTATGTTTTTTTTCCAAAAATATATTTTCTATCAAAAAAACCCTGCATAATAAAAAATGTTCAACCAGCCCTAATGTTAATGAATTTGCTATTGGTTGTTCATCACTGGAGGGATGGAAATAGAACTCACAGCTGTGTGTCATAGGCCCTGTTCTGATAACTGTTTATGAAGATTCTTCAGCTCAAATGATAGGGGTTTGTACTCTTGGCGGAGGAAGATGTAGATTCCATCCGTGCTGTTGCTATACAATTCTGAGTGTCCCTGGTTTGCAACATAGTGACAGTGAGGACACCCTGGGTGGGCCCCGATTGTGTTATAATTTATCACTTTCTATTTTAAGAAGGAGATTTTTTTTTCCCCAGAAGAAAGATAGCTTAGAAAGAGAGAAGAGCTATTGGGTCAATCTTATCCACTCCTTTCCACTATCAATCTCCTCTCAAAGTAGGATCAGCCACCCCAGATTACACTGTTATATCCCATTCTACAATATAGTTAATGGAGCTGGTCAGGATGGAAAAAGTAAAAGCACCCACATTTTCGATTAAAAAAAAAATCAGAATTTTTTGAAATGCAAAATATTGTTTATTTTTTTTTAAATCAGCAAGTTCTAGACTGGCTCAGAAATCAAGAGAATTTTGTGAAAATTCCATGACATTTTTCCTAAAATTTAAAGTTTTGAAGCATCATTTTGAAATTTGAAAAAAATTAGACATCTCTCATAGCTGATAATGTGTAAGGCTAGGACGCATATCAGCTACTGGCCTCTAAGGGATGGAATCAGAACTGCTTAAGCAGCAGTGATTTTATCACGGTCTAGGTGTGGGAGGGTATTTCTACATCACAAAGAAAAACCTGCAGCACCCCGTCTGAGCCCAGGTCAGTTGACTCAGGCTTGCAGGGCTTGGGCTGCAGGGCTGAAAATAGCGCCACATTTCAGGAAAGATGTGGACAAAATTGGAGAAAGTCCAGAGAAGAGCAACAAAAATGATTAAAGGTCTAGAAAACATGGCCAATAAGCGAAGATTGAAAAAATTGGGTTTGTATAGTGGAGAGAAGAGAAGACAGAGGGGACATGAGAACAGATTTCAAGTACATAAAAGGTTGTTACAAGGAGGAGGGAGAAGAATTGTTTTTTTTAATCTCCGAAGTTAGGACAAGAAGCAATGGGCTTAAGTTGCAGCAATGGAGGTTTAGATTGGACATTAGGAAAAACTTCCTAACTGTCAGGGTGGTTAAGCACTGGAATAAATTGCCTAGGGAGGTTGTGGAATCTCCATCATTGGAAATTTTTAAGAGCAGGTTGGACAAATACCTGTTAGGGATGGTCTAGATCGGGGGGGGGAGGGGGCAACCTGTGGCTCCAGAGCCACATGCGGCTCTTCAGAAGTTAATATGCGGCTCCTTGTATTGGCACAGACGGGCTGGAGCTACAGGCGCCAACTTTCCAATGTGTCGGGGGGTGCTGACTGCTCAACTCCTGCTCTGCCACAGGCCCTGCCCCCACTCCACCGCTTCCCACCGCCTCCCCTGAGCCTGCCGTGCCCTCACTCCTTCCACTCCCTCCACAGAGCCTCCTGCACATCATGAAACAGCTGATCAGGAGGTGCGAGGAGGAAGAGTGAAGCGCTGATCGGCGGGGCTGCCGGTGAGCAGGAGGCACTGGGAGCGGGGTGGGGGAGCTGCTGATGTATTACTGTGGCTCTTTGGTAATATACATTGGTAAATTCTGGCTTCTTCTCAGACTCAGGTTGGCCACCCCTGGTCTAGATAATACTTAGTCCTGCCAGGAGTGCAGGGGACTGGACTAGATGACCTCTCGAGGTCCCTTCCAGTCCTATGTTTCTATGAAATTCTTCTGTCAATTCCTTCACTACTGAAAATCTTCAGTTCATACATCTTTCATTCAACACACACCAAAAATGTGTTACCAAATTACTGGTAGAAGACAATACCATGCCATCACTTTTTAAGTAGTGATCCTCATTAATTGTACCGTTGATAGCATGAGAAAGCCCAGAGTTACAGAATTATAGGCTGAACTGATCACTTTGGTTGAGGGGAAAATACAAGCTTTCTGGCTGAGGAACATGACTGCAAATGACCACAAACAAGTTTTGGGTTGTGTAATGGATTATTTCCTGTAGTTATTAACATCTCTTTATATACAGTATGATTAGCGTGTTGAAATGCTGCTTTTCCCTACCCTGTCTCTGAACTTTTAATGGATTGTCTCCTAGCTTTAACTTAGTGACACTCTGTTTTATTTCATTTTATGTTTGAGATTCCTATTCCACTGCTCTGGATGCTGGATACAATCTAATCTGTGGCCGTAGCTTAGTATCTTGGCAATAAAGCAACATTTAGAAATAACTTTTTAAAAATATCACTTAAAAATCTAATTATTAATCATTAAGGGACAGATTAAAATAACCTTACTCATGCTGGAGTCCAGGCCCCTGACTTACCTGGGATCACTCATGGAGTAAGGCACTATACAACATGAGCAAGGGTACCAAAATCTAATAACAAACAGCGACAATGTGTTCATTTGTCTAACACTACAGAGCAGGTCTTATGAGAACAACCATGAGTGCTGTTTACATTAGGAAATCCTTCGCTCTGCCCTGTTCCTGCTACGTTATATTGTAATGACTCCACCAGACAGAGAGCAAGAAATGATCAAACAATTTGTCAATTATCCAAGGGTACCTATGAACATACTTCACCCCCTTCCCTTTCAAAAATAATGTTTTCTCCAGTCTAGTAAATAAACCCACCAGCAAGGAGAAGAGCAGGCATGTAGGATGAGGAAGAGACCAGACTTATAGTTGAGTGAATTCCCATAACCTTTCAGACTCAGCTGTCCTTAGAAACCAGAATTTTGTTAAGGAGAAGTTACTTGCATAGGATCAAAGTGAGCACAATTATTTTTCTGATACCTACCTAGGCACTGGGAATCTGTCAATGGGTGGTCTGTTTCAGTCCAGTCCAGTGTCATTCCAAGACTATCAGCACAGAAGGATTTCTTGGTGATGGGATCAGCCTGGGAAGGTCTATACTGCCCATTTTCACTGCACTGTAAACCCTGCCTATTTCTCTGACAATCCATGATACCTGTCACATGAAAGGGAAGAGTTGGATCATTATGTATCTTGCAATCAGTGTATGAGTAGGAAAAAGGTATTCTAGAAGAAATGGATGCTTTACTGCCTGAAGGCGAGGGCTCTCGCATGTCAGTTACAGTGAGCATTTCACAGCTGCCGTTCCATCACTTTACATTATTTTTTATTGTTATTTGCATTGTGGTAGAGCCTAAGAGCTCTAGTCATGGACCATGTACAAACACAGAACAAAAACACAGTCCCTGCCACAGAGAGCTTACGGTGAGCCTATGGGTCGCTTAGGAGCCTACAGCACAGGCAAGTTCTTCAGAGAAGGAAGCATGTGCAGTGCCAACTACAATGGGAAGCTGAAATATCAAGAACAATAATAAGGAGTCACAAGCTCTCACCAAACCAATTTGGTTCTGTTATTTTTTTTATTCCCCTGTTCTTGGAGAACCAAGTCCTCCCAGATACTCCTAAATTATAAAGAGCTTTGCTTTATATTTGAAGATGCTTTCCCCAGTGCTAACTGGAGCTTTTAAGGATTCAGAAGTGATCAAAGGTCTCCTCTACTGCACAAAGGAACAAATCCGTAATGGCAGTCAGGATTCCACTCTTCTCCCCGTACCCAGCCCAGCAAATCCTCAGCACTTTTTTTTTTTTTTTTTTTTTTTTTTAAGAGACAGCACTCTACCAACAGCAAGCTAGAGGAGAAAGGGGAATAAATCCAAAGGCTTAAAATTTATCCCTATACAAAGGGCCAGCACTAGGCCAATGTGCTGCTGAATCCCACCTCCTACTTCAGAAAATGACTTAAGTGGGATTTAAGCAGTGCATACACTTTGCTCTGGTCCACTGCACTAGGAGGAAATTCACTTACAGAGGCAGGCCCATATATTTAAGAGTATGTTTTTTTTTATTAATTATTATTATTATTTATTATTATTCAGAAATTGGTATAGCCCAATTAACTAAGAGTATCAAAGAAATCCAGTAGCTTTTTAAAATGAGAAAGCAGTGTGCATTGATGTCTGAGATTGCAACTAACTTTTTCATTTATCATAAGCTGGCTAATGGTTGGATAAAGGGGTCATGCTTTAAGTGACAATAATGCACATATAAAACCCCCAGTTCATACACTCATAGAAAGTAATCTGTATTGAGAGAGAAGTTTGCCCAAAGGGCCAGTCTACATTAACATCAGTCTCCTCACATGTGTTTTGGGGAGTAACGCAGAAGGTGATACTAATGGAAAAAGGTATAAATGAGAAATATGCCCCCTTCCTTATCAATCCCAAAGAGCTACCTATATGAATAAAACCATGGGAGAAAATTCACCCTGGCATAACTCTTTGACTTCAATGGAGGTTCGAAACCAAACAGATACCAGCCAAAATGCAAGACGGTCACTCCTTCAACAATTCAACCCAAATACCTTCCTCCACGTTATCAACATACTTCTGTTCTCTAATTCCTCTCTTTTCTATGCAAGGGCTAATACTGAAAACAAACTAAGGGATTTAATCTGTCCATTCCTTTAGGCATTATTGCCTTTATTTTCATAGGTCTGTGAGCCAACAGACGCAATTCAGGTTGATTTTACTAGTATACAAATTAATAAGTATATTGATACCTGCCTTATGAGCACAAGTTGTGCTACAGAAGGGCACAGTTATCAAGGCAAGGTTTTAGTTAGGTCCTTAGAAATTTCAGTGAGGTGAGCTGAGGTAGGTGAGGTAATATCTTTTATTAGAGTAACTGCTGCTGGTGAGAGAGAGTAAGCCCAGACCTGAAGAAGAGCTCTGTGAAAGATCAAAAGCTCTCACCAAGTAGATACTGAATGACTTTCTTCCACAATGATAATCAGGGCACTTACAGTGATCAGCAATGAAAGCTCCAACGGAGATAGTAGTTTTTCCCACAGGACACCTGATGCAGGAGGAGCTTCCTGTCTGAAATTGATAGAACCCAGGAGGACACGGAATGCATTCGTCATTCTGAAAGTAGCTGCCTGAAGGACAAACAACTACAGAGGAAAAAACATTATTAGTTCTATGGAATTCAACTGAAACTTTACCATTTCAGACATCCATACCCATAGGTTCATAAGCAGAACACAGCTGCAGTAGACTTACCCTTGACTTCAATGGGTTTTGGAGCAAGACCTTGATGAGCACATGTGCACCTTAGGAGGGTTTACCAACATTGCCCCACTTTAAATGTTCACCTAAAGCCTCCAGTGACTGGAATCCAGGGAATCTAGACCAGGGTCCTAATTCAGATATGTGATAAATTCAGGACAGACAGCTGCAAGGAGGGGGTAAAAAACAGTCCCAGAAGGTTAAAGGCCCTCCTCCCTATCAACTGAGGAGGGGTGACTATAGGTCAGTCAGGTTCACCTGAGAAGAGGATTACCTGAGGTCAATTAGGACCAGCTGGGAGGGAGTTTCCTGAGGTCAATTAGGATCAGCTGATTCCAACTAAGGGCTGCCTAAGACCTTTTTAAACCCTCCCCTGATGAGAGAGAGGGAGGGAGAGAAGGAGTTATGCTGCCAGTAGGCGAGGAGCAGCAAGACAGCGAGACTCACCAGGAGGGGAAGCTGCACTTCCTCCCATAAGGGAGAAAAAACAAGCCCAAAAGACTGGCAGAGAGAAGGAACGGACTGCCCCTGTGCAGCCAAGAGGGACTGTTTTACCCAAGCCCATTTCGCCAAGGCTAAAAACAGCTGAGGCTGGTGAGGCAGAGAAGGTGCCTTGCCACAGATGGATCTAAAAGAAGACCCTCAAACCAGAGCACATCAGACTCTGATGAACCTGATTTCAAGGGGGAATGTTGAGGATCGGGTCCATCTGTGATAAGATACAACTGTGGGGGCAGATTACAAAATGCAACAAAGGCTTTAGACAATAATAGGAAAATTCACATTAACGGAAACTCTGAAAAACTCGGGGCAAAGCCACCATATGGTAATGCTTTCATTAAAAAATTCTGGTAATGAAATTGTTGGTAGGTAGTTCCAAGCAGGAAAGGAATTGTTGGATTAAAGACAACTAACTTATTGTATACACGACAACCACAACACAAAGATTTCCTCCCCATAGGGAGGAAAATACCTTTCTGAGTTCAGCATTTCAGAACAAACCAAGAGCAAGTTTTCCAGCTGACAGTCTGCATGTTAAGCAGATGACTAATTGTCTTCTGGGCAATCATGTAATACCATCCTTCCTTTCAGATCACTCAGATTAGTATCACCACCACAGACACATTTACCAGACAGTATGTTTACTTGCTATTTCACAGCTGCTTTCCAGATATAGATTTCCTTCAAAAACCTTCACGTGTATATTTTGGGACAATGATATGGTGCAAAATTTCAATTCTGTCAGCGTGTTGACAGCAATTTAAACCTGTACCAAAGAGTAACTCTAGTAGAACATTGGCCATTACCACTATAGTCCACAGGGTGGATGTGCTGTATTTGCGTTTAATCAGCCAACATGCTGCCTTGTGAATTAACTAATTTACTGAACTACCTCAGTGACAAATCAGAATGACAGATAGCCTAATAACAACCATCTTCCTTCATTCCTCTTCACATTTGTCATGTTCCAGTAGGAGAGTCTGGGATATCATGGGACTGGAGGATTCATTTCAATGGGCTCCAAAGCAGGCAAACCAGGCACAACACATATCAAAAATCAATTAAGGAAGTACAAAATCCTGGAAGAGACAGGGCACTCATCTCTCACGTATGTTCAGAACACCAGCCTATTTGTTCCATTTGTTAAAGAGGTTTTCCAATGTATGCAGAAGGGATCATACAAATAAAAAAGAACCTCAAGGGAAGAAACTTTTTTTTTTTGTTTTACTTACAGATGAAATAAAGAATCTACAAGCCACGGGGGGGAGGGGAGGGGAGGGGAGGAGGAGTGGGGGAGGGCGGAGGGCAGAATGCAGAGGATGGTGGAGAGATGAGTTAAAGCATTTAAAATTTTAAAAGGAGAAAAACTTTTCAGAACTTTCTCCTCTGTTTCTTGTTGTAGAACTACAGAGTGGAAGTGGCATATGCCTGATATCATATGTATGTAAACAGGCAGAGTAGATTTATGTCTGGTTTATACTCTTACTTAATAGAAGCAAAAAGTGAACAGCAAGGAAAAAAGATGAAAGGATAAAGCAAAAATAGAGCTGTCGAGCCTGGATGTCTTTCTAAAAGATATGCCCGAGTTCAACCACAAATTATGCTCAATGAAGCGATTACTGGGTGGAGTTCTATGGCCTGTGTTATTCAGATCAAACTAGATAATCATAATAGTCTCTTTCTAGCTTAAAATCTATACATGTTAACCAGGCTGGAAACGAGAGGAGAGCCTGAATGAAACCCCAGATCTAAACTACAGCTCTGGACTTAATCTTTATACCCCTAAAATGGAAGAAACCAAAACCTTGGATCCAACACTTCCATATATGAGTTTGAAACTTGGTGCTGTTCTATCTAGATTGAGGCTCTCATGAGCAGGGGGCGCTGAATTCTCAACAGCAGGACCCAGACGATAAAGCACCTCACAGGAGAAGAACAAAGTGAGGCCAAGCCTGGCTGTACGTGCAAGAATCACCTCGTTTGTAAGATCTTTCCCCAGGAATAGCATTTATTCTGCCCCAGGACCAGGCCTCAGTGGAATGATTGCAGGGGAGTGGAAGGAAGCACCACAAGAGAAAGGCAGAGGGGAAAAAATGGGAATAGAAGGAGTAAAAGAGGGAACTTAGTTCCTTTAGAATATGCTAAATGCTTCTTCTAATTGTTTGGTGCTTAGACCTCATGGCGATAGGCACCTCAGAGATACCCCAAAGTCTGGGGATACCAGTGTTTGGGTAGAGTCTATCACAGAGAAAGGTTTGAGCTGTTAATTCAGTTGTAAACCTAGCAGCTTTTTGATTCGTACTGATCTCTGTTTGAAACAATTTTAATACAAGTTACAGAGGGGGGAGGGATCGCTCAATGGTTTGAGCATTGGCCTGCTAAACCAAGGGTTGTGAGTTCAATCCTTGAGGGAGCAATTTAGGGATCTGGGGCAAAATCAGTCCTGCTAGTGAAGGCAGGGGACTGGATTCAATGACCTTTCAGGGTCCCTTCCAGTTCTATGAGATAGGATAAGTATATCTCCATATATAAAATTCTAAATGGAAAAGGGAACTAGTATGAATTCATATCACCACCAAACTACAAGAGTGACTGATGAACAGGTGTCATGAAAGGCCTCAGATTGTCCTCCTGAAGTGAAAAGCTTTTCCAAGCTCACAAAGCCACTAGCTGGCTGTACATATTTAAAATTATTTTTCCACTAACACCTTGGCAATCATGAGATTTCTGTTGCCACATTCATCAAGGTTCAATTATGAACAACCGATCACCTCAAACTGACATATCCATAAAATACTCTATAGATTAGGATTAGTCAATGTAATGATAATGCAGATAAGAGTAAACTAAGACATGGCAAACATGAACAAAGAAACATCCATTTCCAGCCAGGAAAACATGTTCCTATATGCCTCCAATACAAGCAAACCTGAAGCAACAAATTCATGGAATCCAAGGTCAGAAGGGACTATTGTGATTACCCAGTCTGACCTTCTGAATAACTTGCCATAGACTTTCCCCAAATTAATCCCTAGACATGCCTTTTAGAAAAAGATCCAATCTTGATTTTAAAATGGTCACAATGGAGAATCCACCATGACGCTTGTTCCAATGGTTATTTACTCACACCATGAAAAATTTTACTTATTTCCAGTCTGAATTTGTCCAGCTTCAACTTCTAGCCATTGTATCATTTATACCTTTCTCTGCTAGACTGAAGATCCTATTATCAAATATTTGTTCCCCATCTAGATACTTATAGACTGTAATCAGGTCACCTCTTAACCTTTTCTTTGTTAAGATAAATAGATTGAACTCTTTGAGTCTACATTATAAGGCATGTTTTCTAATTCTTTAATCAATCATTCTTGTGGCTCATTTTCTGAACTCTCTCCAATTTAACAACATCCTTCTTGAATTGTGGGCACCAGAACTGGACACAGCATTCCAGCAGTGGTCACACTAGTGCCAAATATAGAGCCAAAATAATCTCCCTACTCCCACTTGAGATTCCTGTGTTTATGCACTCCTGGCACGCAATAGCTCTTTTGGCTACAGCGTCACACTTGGACCTTATGTTCAGCTGTTCACCATCACCCCCAAATCTTCAGAGTCTGCTTCCCAGGATACAGTCCCCTATCCTGTAAGTAGGGCCTACATTCTTTGTCTAGATGACAGGAAGGAAAATGTAATGGAGATGAAAAGGAAGATTAATGCACAGTGCATGTCTCAGAAGGAATACACTGAGCACAACAAATTCCTGAGACCACCAGAATGGCTCACTGCCATCAAGAGCTATCCAAACTGCCCTGTAGCAAGGGAAAAATGTCATGGAACAAGAGAAATAAAACAACTAATTAAATAAATAAGCTCAGGATCTGAGAAAATATTTTGTAGCTCAACAACCAACTGGACCAGGAAAGAGAAAAGAGAAAGGAAAATGGCTTTCACTGCTAATTATATTTAGCATGAAAAGGTAAATCTATTGAGGTTCTGATTGAAGAATCGGTCTCAGATGGAGTTTTTTCCATCTTCACTGCACTTGACAAAGACTCCTAAGTAATAAGTTACTAATATTATTATCATCCCCATTTACGTATGGGGAAACTAAGCCAGAGAGGATAAATGACTTGCCATAGGGCACACGTGATGCTTAATAGTTAGTAACCATAAACAACATATAATAGCAGAACCAGGTTAAGAACTCAGGAGTTCTACCTGCTAAATTCTGTGTTTAGAGACTCCTAGGCCATGACCTACTGGCCTCAGCATGCATTTCTAAACTAAGAACTAGAAAATGAAATCCCTATAAAAGCTAAACTCTGAAGCATTTTGCTCCACTCAACAGTTCTTTCAAAAGCCCATTAAAACATTCTTTTACAAAGGCAGTTGATAGAATCAGCACAATACAAAACAGAAGCCATCAAAATTAATTGTACTCTTAATGCTACAGCTAATGCATATTCCTGATCTTCACTTTCTGTAGTATTTATACATGATAGGTATAAAAAGGTCCACTCCATTTAAAAGTCCTCCTGCTCTGTGCGCTGCATTCCATTAAATTCAATGGCAAAAAATTACCTTAACGCTAAGTTAAGATTGCTTGGTGTTCTGTCGGTCCCTTGCAGAATGTTGAGCTGAGCAAAACTCAGATTTCTGAAACCCAGGAAATGCACAGTCCAGGCTGTCCAAATATTACGTTCCCGCAGAATAAAATTGATGTCCATGACTAAAAAATTGTAGCAACTTCCAGTCCAGGTTGGGCTTGTGATTAACTTTTCTTTAGTTATGTTAACTGAAGGGTGAGTTTGCAGCCATCAACTTCAGTGAAGTCTGTGATTCATCCAGTCATGAGTGCCTCTCAGCTTAACAGTGCATTGCAGAAGAAGGAAACCATTTTGTGGCAGCCTATAACTCAAGAACCTCATTTGACTCAAGTCAAATGAGCCCAAATATGGATCACTAATGCTAACCCATGCCTCAATGAGTCACACCAAATTTCAAAGGAACCTGAGCTACCCTTCAGCTTCTAGAGCATTTACAAAAGTCAAACATTAAGGCAAGAATGGATACTCTTCCCATTTTTCTCTATTGGCACATGTGAACTGTAAAAAAATTACATTTTCTTCAATATAGTTCTCAAATTTCAGTCCCCCAATGTTTTAGAGGGTGCCATGGCACTACCTTGGGTAAAACTCAACAGATTGAGAGCATTTTGACCCACATCACATGAATAGTTTGATCTAGTTCTGTGTGAAAAAACACAAAACAAAAAACAACCCACCTAGAATTTTTTTTGAAAAATGGTTATTTTTCAGGGCTTATATTTCTGCACTCTGTAGCTCAAATGACCCCAAGTTTGTCAATAACCCTACCCTGCCCCTTCCTGCGGCACACCAAATTTCAAAGGAATCCAACTAATAATGTCAATTTTAGAGGTGTTAGAAAGGTCGACCTTTAAACAGAAGTCATGATACAACCTCAACTTTAATGGCACTGCCATGCCACTATAAAAACAACCAGTTCCTTTATCACTACAGCAATACATCTTAATAGCTAGATTGCTGGAGGAATCCAGTTTAGGTCAACAGTTACTGAAAGCTGTTAACATATGATGAATGCTCAGGGGGAACTAAACTGGTGCTTTCAAGTCCATTTCCCATCCATGTTTGCACCATTGCTGCCTGTGACTACACTACAGGTTTTATTAGCCTGTACATAGGTGAAGAAATGTTCTGCTGACTCTCCCTGCTAAGCAGACCAGGTGGGTTTCATTGGCTCTCATCAGGAACATTTGTAAAAGGGGAAATGGGGGGAGGGCTTGTGAGGAGAATCCCTAACAGACAGACAGATTAGGAAGGCACTAGATCTAAACATTGTCCCACATCAGAGCTTTTTTTTTAAATTGAAAATATCAGTGAGCTTTTGGACAATACCATTTTACATGGTATATCTGCATATCTGAGTGTGTATGAATGGCATGGGATTTCCCTCCAGAAACTGGTGTAGCATAGGCTGTCTCCACTGCATTTTTTACCTTGAGTTAATTGACTGGCAATTAATTTGAGGACGTTAACATGTTGAGCCTAGCGTAAACTATTGACATTTGTAGCCTAGAACAAATGATTGGGAAGTGTCCACGCTAGCCTTGAAGGCCTTGTCTTCACTAAGAAAAAAAGGTATGTTTTTTCACATGTGGTAAGTATCATAAGGTACAATTCTAGTGAAGACAAGGCTGTTTGCAGTTTTAACATAAGTTAACAGGTTGAGGTGAACCCTAGGCTTCCCCATAGACTTTAGGTGACCATATGTTAGCTGACATGAGTTAGGAACACGTTTTCTCCTAGTGAAGACATATTGGTACAAAAACTGTGTGTTTAACTACTTTAGTTAGGGGTGTGATTTTTTTTTAATCAAAATAGTCATACTGGTATAACCCCTAAGGTAGATGCAGTAACATCAGGATAGTTTATTTCTCTTCCCATACACGAATAGGTACAACAGCACCTTTATACCAGTAGAAATACAGCCACCATAAGAGGGGTTGTATTGCTTTAATATCCTGCGATAGTGAAAGCATTACAACTTTATAGTGTAGGCCAGATACCAGTGTTTTCAACCCAGAACCTTTTGCCAGCACTAACATTCATAAAACTTTTAAAACAACAGAGAAAAATAAATGTTTTGCCAGTATTCCCACTGACAGCAAGGTAGGAGCTTCACTCCTTATCATCTGGCAACGCCCTGTTACTTATTTTTATTGTTTGTTTGTTTTTTCCTCCTCTTTAAGATATAAAAAGCAACAAAGGGCTGCAGCATGTTCAGAACTTTAAACATAAAAACTCCAGCTCATGTTTCCAGGCCAGCTACTTAGTTGGCATCGTAAGGCATTCGATTTTGTTTTTTAATAAAGAACATTAAACAGAACAATATGGGACTGAAACGAACTAAAGATGTTGTCAGTATTATCTGGTGCGGGAAAGCCAGGGCATCACTGTTTTTATTCTCGGCCCTCGGACAGAACAGTGACCTCCCATCAGGCTGCAGGGAAAGCAAACAAAGGGTGTCTGGGGTTTGACAAAGGATTGTGGCAGAATGGCAGATGTGCTCCTTCTGGGTGAAATTCAACTCTTTGCACCACCCACAGCCCCCAAAACAGAGTTTGGGTGGGAGTTAAGCAGTGCATAGGCCTGGGCTGGTTCTCTGTACTGGGGTGTATTTCACCGTTTATACCAATCAGATTGTTTGACCAGAGTGACATCAAGCAGCTTTCAGTGTTTTTGTTGCCCCTGTAATATGCCGACCGTAGGGAATTCTCCCAATGAAAACAGGGCCCTGTGTGCTTATTCTGGCAGGTTGTCTCCATATGAATTTATTCATTGTCAGGGGCTTTAAATGGACATGGTTTTCAAACAATAGCAAGCTAATGCTGAAGTTTGCTACACCAAGAGTATTTGCGTCAGGAGATTGGCCAACCCCCTCTCCTGCTCCTGCACCAGAGGAATTCCTGCTCTTACCCTGTAGTTCTGAAGAAATCCTGTACAGCTGGGAGATGTGGGGCCTGGGGAAGTTGGGGCCATTGAGAGTGGAGAGGGGTTGGAGTTTCTGGAGGGCTGGAGCATGCAGGAATATTGGGGGAAATTGACAGAAGGAGCAAAGTCACTAAGGGAAGGGGATCTAGGGGGAACGTGAGTCAGTGTCCAGTGAAGAAGGAGATACAGAAACCTAACTGGCAGAGCTGCAATCAGGTTGTGTGTTGGCTGGAGCTGAGAGAACTTCCATCTGAGTCTCGTACTGGCTCGTCCAGCTCCTGGGACTTTGCCCAGGGATACAAGATCCCAGGACTGCTGGCACCTCTGCAGCTGCTCAGTGAGCTGGATTCTATTCTGGTTCATGCATCGCCACCAGACGTTTTAGCAGAGTCTTTATTACTAGTGGTGGTGCACAAGCCAGAAAGAGCCTCCCCTGACTTTCAGATACCAGGCTGAACTTCCAAAAACATGATCGTCTTATTTATAAACTGAGCACATTTCAGATGACGTCTGAGGGTCAGACACAGAATCTAATGCTGCCCTTTGAAGAGATTCACTTTTCAGAGTGTAACTGAACTTTAAGGATAGCAAGAGTAGCACAGGAGTGGCTCCTTCCTCAGCGAGGGCCTTGCATTCATGCTTCACACATCCCACCCATAGGTAGAGACTGACACCTGAGAAGTGTGCCAATGAAAGTTTCTTGTTAATGTTCCAACTGTAACTTTGCCCTGACTCCCAGTAACCACAGCAACAAAGGAGGGAAAGTCAAAAGGAAACATACCACATCCTTGGGAATTTGGGATCGCTCTCGGAAGAGATGAACTTCTTCGAAATCCGCTCCTGCATCCGAGCTGAACACTAGGAGATAGGTCAAAATCTTCATCTCGGGGGAAACGAATGGACGTATCTGCTGGGAACTGTTTGGAGTCCAAGTGTAACACAAAGCCACCACTTTCAATCAGTGCTACAAAGCGTCCAATGAGATTCTCCCCAACAATTGCTTTTTCTAAAGGAAAAAGAAATAGAGCAGCACACTTATGATACTGGATCTAGCTGGAAAAAAATAATATCAGGCCAATAAGCTTTAAACAAAAGATACATATAGATTCGGATTCTCCAGATGCTTAAGGGAACAGCTTACATGTAGACGTCTGTATAATGCTTCCACAATGGGACCCCAGCCTGTTTGAGAGCATTTGGTGCTATTTAATACAAACAATAACCAGTCATTAATAACACCCCTGGGTAACTGGCATTTCAGATAAACAAAATTCAATTTTTAGTCTTGTATCAGATTTGGGACACAGAGCCAGTTCAGGATAACATGAATTTCAGAGAGTTAAAGTTTCGATAATCAGATTTAACCTGTACACATTGTTTCAGTGGACACTGCTTTCTCTCTCTTAGAATCATAGAGTCATAGGGTTTGATGCCAGAAGGGACCACCAGATCATCTAGACTGACCTCCTGTATATCACAGGCCACCTCCACCACCCAGCACTTGCACACTAAACCCAACAACCAAACTTAGATCAAAGTATTACAGCCCACAGGAGACTAAGCTATTATGTGCCTGAGGCAGAGAATAGGAGGTACCAAGATGTATCAATGCTCAAGGCTCCTGCAGTGTCAGGGAACTGGTTAAGAGAGATATACCCAGATAACCCTGGCAAGTGATCCACACCCACATGCTGCAGAGGAAAATGAAAACCCCCAAGGTCCCTGCCAGTCTGACCTGGGGGAACATTCCTTCCTGATCCCACATATAGCGACCAATTAGAACCTGAGCACGTGAACAAGAACCAGCCAGCCAAGAACCTGAGACAGAGAATGCTTGGTGAGACTTCAGAGTGCTGGCCCACCCCCGCCAATGACCCATCTCTGGCCATGGCCATTCCTGATGCTTTAGAGGAAGGAGATTAAAAAGAAGCCCAGATTACACTCGGCGGGGGTGGAGAGTGGCAAATCACTTCCTAACCTTTAACAGTGTAGCAACCAGCCTCTACTGCCCTGTGGCACCAGCATTGGATACTCACCTGTGCAGAGATGACCAAGCCCCTCTTCCCTGTAGCTCAGGATAAAGAGGAATTGGAGACTTGCCTTCCAGGGGAATGCGAGTATCTTTCCCTTTCCTTTATTCTGTGACCAAACAACCTGGCTATCCTATTGCTTCTGTAAGGACAGACTCCTACACTACGTATGTGTGGATTCCTTGGTTTGGCTGGGCCAGAAGAGAGACAGAGACAGCAGGGCTCTTGGAGGAGATTTTGTTTGCTAACCTTTGCTCAGAAGCTTTATGGCTTCATTTGAAATGTTCATGGATTTTGTTGCTATGAATTTGCAAGTTGAGAGCTTCCAAATGGCCTCCGAATAGCCATAACTGACGCCCAGCGTGATAATACATCAAACAGGAAGCATCCCAGGTGTACATTTTGTACTGTCCTTGGGTTCTCCTGAATGGAATGACAGCTTCCAGACTGTGAATGCTGGGTTTTCAAAGAGGGCATGGTATGTGCGTAAACAGAGAGCTAGGTATGCGCAAGTGTGCATCCTACGGTAAAATTATTTTCAGCAGAGCTGCCGACTCAAATCAATCATTGTACTTCTGCACTCTTCTGGGTCTAGTTTCCTGACTATGTGCTGTAACCTAGGAGTATCTGTCAGGCAGCTAATGACGCAACTCTATACAGCTGGCTGCACTGAATAGACTGTAGTGTTATTATGCTTATTCTGCAAGAACACTCTTCACCTGCAGCACAAAAACTAAATCAAGCGAAAACAAGAACACAGCTACAGCCATAAAGAAAGAAAAGGCCAAAAAGAGTGTTTGGAAAGACAAACAAGACTTTATATACAAAATGGCAAAAGATGCACAGATCACCGTAGCACAAAATGATATGAAGACACTCTGCAACATCACTAGACAGTTGTCAAGAAGAAAAACAATACCAACAAACCAATTCAAGGCAATAAGGGCAACTTAAAAACAAAGTCATCAGAACAATTAAATACATGGAGACAGTACTTTAGTCAACTACTGAATGGCAAGTCAGTGACCAATCCCTCAGGTACAAAGGAAGGAGAAGATCTGGATGTCAAATTAAGACCTAGCCCCAGAGCAGAAATAGAGAGGACAGTCAATCGGTTAGAAAGTGGAAAGGCACCAATTCCGGACAACATTCCATTGGAAGCTCTGAAGGAAGACTTGAACACAGTAAATATTTTGAAAGGCCTCTTACAAAAGATATGGGAAGAAGAAAAACTACCAAACAAATGGGAAAATGGTCATATAATGAAGCTACCAAAGAAAGGAAACCTCAGTCTGTGTAAAATCTGGAAGGGAATTCAATTGCTGTTTATCCCAAGTAAGGTATTTACACATATTATTCTAGACAGAATAAAGAAAGCAGTAGATTCAAAGTTAAGACAAGAACAGGCAAGGTTCTGACAGGGACATCATGTACAGATCAAATAGTAACCCTACATGTCATCGTAGAACTGTCAGTCAAATGGCATTCACCACTTTATATGAATTGTATAGATTTCCAAAAAGCCTTTGATACAGTGGATAGAACAGTTTTATGGAAGTTGCTATGCCACTGTGGAATCCCTAGATTCTCTGATCAGTGAATCATCTAAGAACTTTTGGGTCCTTGGATTCCAGTGGGATGGGTAAGCCATCCTCAAGACAAAAAGAAGGGAGGAGGAAGAAAAATCATTGTAAATGTTTTGTAATACTACTAAATATGACATGATAGGAACACCTCCTTGTGAAGCTATTTTGTGCTTCACAGATGCAGGTGAAAATTCTTCCTGTCTTCACAAACTGTACATACAGTACAGCCAAGGTGCAGACAGGGGAACCAAGATATTTCTCTGAGAGTGTGCAGGGAACAGTTACAATAGTAAGAAACTGAAGCTGGTACAACTTTAATTGACTTTTCTGCTCCCCTCGCAATCATTCAGGTGTATAGAATAGCTCCAGCATGAGAAAAATGGGACATTTTACATCAATTGAGACTGAATTCATACTTTCATCTGTATTGTTGTAGTGTTCAATCATTCCCTGAAAAGCATTTCAGGACTGGGGGGAAACGGTAGCGTGAACAGGGACAAAATGTATTCCCAATACTCTAGAAGACTGTTCAAAATAAATTTGAATATAAAACTGAATATAATTGTACGCGGATCCACCATACGCAAACAATGTAATATTCATGTTTCCCCAAATGGATGTAAACACAAACAGACCATGTAATTGTACGCTAACCACACAACCACTCCACTCAGAGCCAAGTTCTAAAGACTTTTGAACTCAGTTCCGATCAAGCAACAGCACTGGAGGGCACATGGAGTCTTGAAATCCCCAAATTAGAAGAGGGAACTTGTGGAGGTAGGGTTGGTTTTTTTTTTAAATGCTGGGAATGGCATTCCAAAGCCACAGTATTGCAGACATGCCAGCATGAGGGGCACCTGAGCTGGGGATAAATGCTCCGTCTCTTCTTTCTATGTTGGCAGAGGCCAGCAGTGTTCACAGCTTCTAGTCAAGAAAGGAGTGCCTTGCCCTGATTCTGTAGCTGACTCGGCAACCACACTGATGGACTGTGTGTGTACTTGACACAGGATTTAGGATTTAAAGAGTTAGGCACCCAGATACTATGGTGATGAGGGCAGTATAAGAACCTATATAGAATACAATAGTATAGGGGAGGAAGTTTGACAACAGATGCAAACTATGGCTTCCACCAAGTCCAACTCAAGTCGTATGTAACACAACTGTTCCCGCTGTTGGGGACATGACCAGTGGAGTGCAACAGCTGAGATGAGCCTGCCCATGTCAGAAACACAACGATTCTCAACACCAGCTGAGGGAGACCCAGATGGAGAGCCCTGTTTGATAACTATATTCAAACACGATTCCTTTTCATAGTGTAGTCACAGCCTGAAAATAGGCAAGTATTGATCCTTCTCAGAGCCAAATTTTGAAGGCCTTAAACTTCAGCTCCAATTCAGAGTGGGGAAAACACATTCCAGGACTGCCCCCCAATGCCACTTGGCATTCCTGACAGTTTTTAAGCTCATTATCTTCTCCCAGGAGTAGGCAGAGGAGTATAATTAACAGCCAAATAGGCTACATAAATAGAAACATCAACAGAGGGGGAAAAAAGACATACCGATATCATGTAAATCAGGGAGAGAAGCTGCTGGGATGTCTTCAAGCTGAGCTTTCCATGTGATGTTCACCCCCAGTCTGTCCACACTCAAACATTCCACCAGCACAGCAGAATCATCGCAAACAGAAACGGAACCCGTGTTTCCAAACGTATTTACCTTAATAATAATTTTAAAAAGAGACAGATTTTAAGGTTTGTGGCCTTTTCGCCCTCACTGCTGCCTCTGTATCAGAATATTTACACGGGCCTATGCTCAAAACAAGCATTTGACAAGAGGGGATGTTTTCAAAAGCATCTAAGTCCCATTTTTTAAAATGACCCATGCACTGAGAAGTCTAAGTACTACTGACTTTCAGTGAGCGTTAGGCTCCTAAGTGCCTAAGTCCCTTTTGAAAATGGGCCTTGGGCTTCTAAATCACTTGGATGCTTTTGAAATTTTTATCCAAGGTCTTTTTTATACACAAACCAGACATTGACTCTAAGATGTATTGCATTTACTATACATATTGTATTTACTGATACTTGTACTAGAAGAAGCCTGCTTAAATGATTTTCCTTTGTCACAATACCTGTGGCATAGACAATGCAACACACAGGAGATTTCACTCCCTGTCTAAGGTTTTTGAACTGGCCCTCACCACCCTCATGTCTGAGTAATTTCCATTTCATCTGACTGGCATGGCAGGGTTCCTAGTAGGCTCCATGGAATTCTCTTACCTTTTCTCTTTTTGGATAATACACATCTCTGCCTTAGGTAGGTGGGGGCTAAAACCTGGGTCCACTGGTTGCTGAGAAACTACCACATCAGTGCCACCACCCAAGAGCTCTGGCAGAATAGTGATTGACGGGCTCTGAGCCTCAGGGGTCAAGCACCACAGGATATGCCACCCATAGAGAACCTGCCTGGCAGTGCTGACTTCAGCTCTGATTTCTGGCTTCCAACTCCAGCTCTGATCCTTGGCTGCAGCTCTACCCACTAGGCCAGAACACTCACACCCCAGCTGTGACAGAATTCACTGGTGTTGTGGGAGTGGACTGGAGGGGGCAGGGTAATTGTTGTAAATGCCCATGCTGGTTATAGTAGAAAAGGTCTATCAAGCAGGAAACATCTGCAGCTTTACCTGAACCTGCCCACCACAGTTCAGCAACTATTTTAAGCAGCCTTAATGGAATAGTGTAAGTATCAAACTAGTTCTTATTCAGTATTTAATACTGATTGAATTGTATATTGTAGGAAACCTTAGCATGTAAGAGACAATAGAAAAACTGGAATTTTGCGTACAAAATGGAACAATTGTTATGCATTGTGGAGTGAAATTCACCCCTCTGCAAAAGGCTGTCACAGTGTCTATGTACCACTTAAACAATGCCTAGGCCTTGTGCTGGTCTTCCACACAGGGTTGAAGTTGACACAGTAGAAAGGGTTAACATAAGAAGAGAAGCATATCATAGTTTGGTGAAAGCTACCGAACTGCACGTTTAGGCAAGACCGCCTATGAGAAAACATACTAGTAATGAAATGAAATTCAAGAATGGTCAATTTGACCCTGATTATCAAAACAAACATCCTAACACAGAGATTTATTATAATGTGTTGTTAGCTGATGCTGCATGAATCAGAATATAATCCAGCTCACTCCTCTCCAGAGTTGAAAGTCTGTATAAAGTCCTGGAAGTCTGTGGAAAAATTCACTCCAAATGATCCAAATGAAATTTTTGGTCTGTGATCAGCTGTGAATGGGTTATCTATAAGACCCCATATTTTTTGTCTCTGCCTTTTCATGTCCAGAGCATAAGATGCTGCACACTTTTTTCACCCATCCAGAAAAAGTGACGTAGAATACCTGAATGTGACAGAAACCAAGGGCCTTCAATTCATCGAATATAAAGATCTGGAATGCCTGCAGTAAACCAGCGTAGTCAGAGCTGCAGGTCTTCTCAGAAGGCAGCAACAGCTCAAAGTGTGTTTGAGCTTGGACAGTCTGAAATAACTGGAGCTCTGAAAAAGAAAAAAAAGGGTGTTTAGTGCTCTTAATATTTATGATGCAACATTTACCAAAGCTGCCTTTCAAAATTACCTGGGGGAGGGGGTATAGAAAAGCCATTGACACTGCAAGCCAAGTTTTGATCTTGCATCAACACCTGTTCTGCAAATACTAAAGTCATTCAGAATTTTTTTTTTTTTTTTTTTTTAAAGAGAGACAACTGCTTAGGCTTAGGGTGAAAGATGGATAACATTTTAGATCGAGACCAGAATCCAGATCCAAATGTGTTTAACTTTTTATTTTATTTTATTTTATTTTATATGTGTGTGTGTGCGCGCACGCGCTGCGGGGGGGTGTGCTTTGTTGTGGGAAGGAATGTTTGAAACCAGCATTTCAATTTGGCCTATTGTAGAGACAAGGGTCAGCTGCAAAGTTGAGTTCCAGATCTGATCCATACTACCTCAAACATCAGTAGTGTTCAAGTCTGACATTTTGATCAGAACCCATTCCTGTCCAAATCATTGACAAGGCCAGTGGTAAGAAAGAACTGGCCACATGAGTTCAGAACAGACACATGCAGCTTCCAAGATTTGAGGTGATTTTATTCTTGAACAAAACAAAAACACCAAGCGGCAGCCAATGAAAATGGCAATAACCTGAGGGAACAGATTGCTACAGAAAGACACAGAAGTAACAAAGTTACTTGCTTATGCGAATAAACATTTGAGTTCTGCCAAATGCAGACATCTGGCACTCATCTGTTCTTTCAGAAGTAAGCGATTCCATCAGAGCCATTTCATGACACCAGCGACTTTTCACTTACAGAGAAAAATCTGCATTTAGATTAAATGTCCATCTATTTATAGCTCTATAATTACAGAATAAGGGGACTGTTCCAGGTCTGGAAGCAGCTGAAAGGCAAAGATGTGGATAAAGGCATAGAGCAAGATTGACCTACTGCACATGCTTATTTAGAAGCCACGGATCTCATTGCTTCCTCCTGTTATTGGAATTTAAAGGTGGCTTCAAAATGAGGGCAGCTTCTGTTAAATCTATTTACTTTCCCCCCCGCCTCCTCCCTGGTGAAGGTACAGGTACTAAACATGGGTGGCTTCTAAACATTGATCTGCGGTTAAATATGAGAACACGCCTCTGTAGCAGCTGTACTTACTCTGACAGCTTTGAGAGAGGGGGGGTTCTGAGATCCAACGGCGACTCTCTCTATCACACAGGAATGTTGCATTGGAAAAGGCGCTATGGAAGCCTTGACGACAAATCAGCTGGCACTTCTGAAAACTCTGATTTTGTTCAGAGACGTTGGCACAGAAAAGTGCTCCATTGACCACGTAAGACACATTGAAAGGCAGGAGGCATTGGGGACCTGGGAAGATATGAAGAAAAGGAACATGTGAAAGATAAAACTATGAAACATTCAGGATAAACTCTCCAAGTAACCCTCATCACCTCCCAGGTGTGCTAGACCTAGGCATATAGTTCCCACTGATGTCAATGGCTTTGATCCAATGCCCTTTGAAGCCAATGAAAGGACTTACATTGACTTCAGTGGGCATTGGACTGGGCTCAGAGACTGCTGCATGCATGGCTTGAAAGTATTATTTGGCCATTAGAGTGGAAAGGCCTTCATATCAATTTCATCCATCTCATCAGAAAGCTCATTTGCTTGCCAAATATAGCTTGTTTCCCCAAACACTGACTGTGTCATAGCACCTCCTCTTCATGTCACTCTTCAGTGCCGAACATTATGGTGTGGAGCTAAGAGAAGAATATCAGTTGCTCATTGTCTTAATTTCCAACTCTTATGCTACTTTACAAGTTTCCCTTATAGCACCTTTTTTAAAAATGAAGTGTATTATATCTCATTAAAAAGGTCATTGCAAGATTTCCTATCCTCTTAGTGATTCTAGATCAGCTCATAAGCCCAAAGCCAGAGACCAGGAAGGGAGGTGGTCGCTTGCTTTACAAACTCCCAAAGCAATTCCTGAGACTTCTGGAGACAAATACAATTATCAGCACAACAGCATCAGTTCTAACACATAACACAGGTAATTTCTATTATCACCAGTTTATCTGTTGTCATCGTAGGCGTTTAGGGCAACCTCTATTAATAACTCTTCACATGGGTCAATGTAAAACCAACCTGTTGTCTTCTGTATTGCTCTAATATTTTTCACAACCAACAGGCCACATTGTGCTCTCATCTATACTGGTCCAGTATGATTAATTCTAATGGGGTGTGCTGGTGTATCAAGAGCAGAATTTTCCCCAAAGAATGTAACATTTAGAGTTGCTGGCTGTACTCCTTTGTTTTTCCTGTATCATACATAGGTTTCAGCTTGGGTCCCTCATTACTGAACCCAATCAGTAACTTCCTTGTTTGATCCAGCCTCCAGTTCCTTCCTCATTCTTGTTAGGCTGACAAGCAGCTCACAAGAGAAAGGCTGTGTTGTCATTTTTACACTTCTGAAGCCCATTTGCTGTTGTTGTAGGAATGAACAGTGCCTTCACCATCCACCCGGTCACTGGCAATTCATCCCTGTGGCTTAACGGTCACTAAGTAGAATGTTGACTCCTCTCTCCCCAGCACTTTTAACAATCTACCTAGGAAAGTCATCACATCCAGGAACTTGCGTCTGAATTTACTCAGGTTTCAGAGTAGCAAAACAATACCTGGCACCCATGCAAAACCTGCCAACATCTTGGAGTGTAGCTTCCATTTTCAGCCCATACTCATGGAAAACTGCTATTGACCTTGAATGGGAGTAAGGACAGAGAAAGGACTTCCGAATTTAGGACCTAGTTTGGATCTTCTCCACTCATCCTTTCTGCCAACTCATGCTCTTTCTGGAGCCTTTCAAAAGCTCTTCCACCTTTCTCTGCTGCTCTTCTGACGCCCTGAGAGCATCCTGGTTTCCTAGGCTCCCTAAACATTATTATTTTGTCACAAGAGCTCTCCTACAGAATGCTCTATTGCTGCAATGTAATGTAGTACATTAGCTTCCAAATTCCTAAAGGATTCATCCATGTGACTAGCATACATTGCTGCAGCCCTGTGTTGAAACAGTTAGATACATGTGTAGATCTCTGCAAATCTCAGAATAACATAGGGAATCCTACATAACTTTCTTGTAGTTTGGTCTTTTTTCAAATCTACCAACAACATTCATTTCAAAAATAGAACAAAGTGCACAAGAATGTCCAGCAGGGGATAATTCTGGCCTTGAAGAAGTTTTTCTAGATCTAATTTCTGTGAAGTTATCATTGCAATTTGGACCATATTACTGAAAAATATTTAATTTGTTCTGCTTCAGTTCAGTGATGGGGAATCTATAACCGTTATTGTAAATTAAGTTTATCCAAATCTCTGAAATCATGCTGGAAATCTTGACAGAATTCCAGATCTTTGTGGCTTTGGCAAGGCAGGAAATACTCTGTGAACATGTAGTGTTTTTGGCCCATCTACTTTATCATCCTGGTCAAAGGCCAAAAGTAGGAATTGCAGAAATATACTTTTTTTTTTCTTTTTCAGCCAGTTAATTTTTTTCCAATCCAAGGGCAGGCTGAGACTGGGCTCAGTTCAAGTCTTGGGCAAAGTGTTCAGGGTGGTTCTTAGATTAGCATGACTGGCTCATCTGTGTTGACTCTTCATTGCCATTAAAATTGGCCACTGAATCCAAAAGCCCGCTCCCCTGCCCAACCAAACACAACCCTCTGAACTTTAAGGAAATTTGGAAAATGTGCCCAGCCTGGCTGGAGCCTCTAAATACATAGATAAATAAAAATAAATCTCTATAACAGATTGAACAGGAACCTTAAATCTCAACACAGCTAAATGTTGGGAAAGTTTAGATCAGGGTCCTGTTCTGGATCTGAACCTTGTGTAAATGTTATTTTGACTGTTGCCACAACTCACTTTCACATGCTGGCCTTTCTCCTCTTACTCGTGTTCCAGGCACCTCCTCTCCATTCTCAAAGATGCACCAACAGCTTTCCTGATCCTGGTCACACTGGACTGGTGAGAAGTTCCCATCGTCCCCTTCACACTGAGGGATGTACCCTTTGCCAATTTCTCGTAAGCTAACTTTGGACTTCAGCATACTACAGAAACCAGGACCTTTAAAGACAAGGAGATTGATTACAAGGGAAAGAAGAGCAAAAAAGGAGAAACTCTGAGCACCTACAGAAATGAACTTCAGTATTGTACAGTAATTGTCCAAAACACCAAATCTTACCATATTGGTACTTTAAATTTGGGGGCTATTACTGAAGGAAACAGAGATTATAATGGACAAATTGTCGTGAGACCATAGTTAAGTTTGTATCAGTATAGATATACATGGGACTTTACTATCTCTGCAAAATGCTGCCGTTTTGAACCATTAATATGCAAGCTATCTGAATCTTCATAAAGGTGATCTTGTATAAATACAATACTGATGATACTGATATGTTTTCATATTTAAAACAATTTTTCTTCAATTGTGCTTGAGCACTTTCTGTGTTCACTTTCCATGAGTATTCCAGTGAATAAGCTTTAATACTAGAATTGGAGGGGGGACTGACAGTTTTCCCATGCCATGAAAATTTTCAAGATTAAAAAAAATATTCCCATCCTGAACTGGTACAAAACATTGAAATCTCAAAATTTTTTGCAAAACAATCAAACTTTTTTGGGTCATGTCAGTAAAAATGTTTCATTTATATAATTTCAAAGTGTTACATTTTGATTTTGACCTTTTTATATATTTAACTTATTCCTTTATTTTTTTTTATCCTTATTTTAGTATGAAGAGGCTTGGAAGGATTAGTCTGTTTATTAGTAAATATCAGTAAACATCCATTTCACCTTACACACACAAATCATCATCAAAATTTACAGATAGGCAAAATGAAAAAAATGCTGCTTGAGAACCTATTAGAGTTTGATTTAAGGATATTTACTTTGTACATTTTGACATAGGATGCTGACAATTTATGTTTTTATAGAGCTTTAACTTTTGAATCTCAAAATCTACTGTTATTAAATAATTATTGTCTGCCCTCTCTTGCCTCACTCACTCTCTCTCTCTCTCTCACACACACACACACACACACACACCCCCCATAATTTCGAGCAACTATGAAAATTTTGATTGATTAAAAATTTGGTCAAAGATAGACCTTGATATTATCTATCAAAATTATACAAAAAATAAAAATCGAATTCTGTCAAGCCTAAATGTAAATTAATTAAAATTTTCAAACAAAAAGTCATTTTGAACCAAAAAAATAAATTTCTCATTTTGAACATGTTGAAACAGAATGTTTCATCAATTTCAAATTTTTGGTCCCCAGATGTATTTGTTTATCTATTTTGAACCTGGAGATCCATCAAAACCGACTCTTTCCTGTGAACTGTTTTCATTTTGATAAATTGGCATTTTCTAACAAAAATATTTCATTAGAAGATTCCCAACTAGCTCTATTTATTAATACTAATACACACAAAATATCTAATTTTATGTGCCCAACCCTGCCAACACTTATGAACACGTAACTATACGCTCATGAATAGTTCCAATGAACTCAATCCCAGCTTGGGGCAAAGTGTTCAGCCTGGTTCTTACTCAATGGGACTGAGCTTGTATGTAAAATTACAGAGATGTAAGATCTTGCAAAACTGGAGACTAAGCTTATGCTCTTGCATATGTAAATTGTGTATATTCACAATCCACTGATAATGAACAGTCTGAAAGCAGAAATTGTTCGCCAACAATTTCAGTGAAAAGAATAAATTCAAGGGTTTTGCAATCTTTTTTGTGGACAATTTGCAAACATAAAAAAAGCAAAATTTGTTAAATAAATGATTTGTAATGATTTATTCAGCCACTAGTAAGACGTATTGAAGGCATCTTGCAATTTTTTTAATAAACAAACTAAATGTATTTTAATGTGCTGAAAGCCCTAAATGGCACAGGCAAAAGGGACTGATTCACACCTATCTTTTAAAAAGATAAAAGGTTCTCAGATGTCCAGACAGGCCTGCTCCTATTCCACTGAGCTGCTAGGCACAATTCTAGGGTGTCATAGCAACTGTGGAATCTCACTGAAGCCGGGCCACAGATTGCCATGTAAATAGATATTTTATACCTGCTGTGATTTTGTATATATGCTATTTTATAGCCTTTGGAGGAGGATATTTTGAAGTTCAATGGTACTCAGAGACTTCCTCATAATTTATACCTCAGCATGAACCATGGGACTGTAAAATCCAGAAACCAGACCTCCAGCTGATGTAAATCAGTGAAGCTCAACTGAAGCCAACTTACAACCATTGAGTACATAAGATTAAGGAGGCTGACTTGATCAAGGGGACACTGCAAGTCAGTGGCAGGCCCAGGAATAGAACCAAGCCTCTCGACTCCCAATTGTGTAATAGAGAACCTGTCAGACTGAGGCAATAAATGGTTAAGTTTCAAAGTGGTTTAGCCAGCAAGTTGGTGAATACCAGTACTTACAGAGGGGGCTGCCATCTGAATCCTTGCTGCTGTGTTGAACTACGGTTCCTGACGTGGGATCCACACACCAAGCACCTGTGTCTGATTTCTGTAGCACAGTATATTCTCCAGTCTAAGATGGACCAATTACAATGTCACTGTAGGGTGATGTACTTTACACAGAGCTGTTGCTAATGCGCAATGTGCACCAGAACCCACATTTCAAAAGCCTTCGTCATAGAATCATAGAAATGTAGGGCTGGAAGGGACCTCAAGAGGTCATCAAGTCCAGCCCTCTGTACCGAGGCAGGACCAAGTAAACCTAGACCATCCCTGACAGGTGATTGTTCAACCTGTTCTTAAAAACCTCCAATGATGGGGATTCCACAACCTCCCTTGGAAGCCTGTTCTATACCCTATCGGGGATCAATTTATCACGTCTAGTGTAGATAAATCTACCTTAAGGGTGACGTGAACCCCCAGGGGCGCATGGTGGAAGCTCCTCAGCACAGGAACTGCAATTGCCTGTGACCTTGCCAAGGCATTAAACATGGTGGGGAAGGCTCAGTTTGCTCCTTCCCTGCCCATCCCCCAGTTATACTCATTTACCTCAAGACAGGAGGGGATGAACAGGTCTGCAGCAGTAGCCCTGAGCTTTGATCCACTCTGTTTCCAGCTGGAAATTAACGCATTGGCTCGAGATCGCTGACATGTCGTCTGGCCTTTGAGAGAGAAAACGTATGGCTGAATGAAGGAAATAAATCTGATCTCCTCATGCCTTCCTGAATAAGACAACATCTGACTAGGCTGACCATATGTCCTATTTTGGCTGGAACAGTCCCTTTTTAAAGTTCTGCCCGTCCCGACTGTTTTGTCAAAAGTGGGCATTTGTCCCATTTGTTCTTGCCAAGAGCAAACAGGACAAATGCCACTTTTGTCAAAAAGTGAGGTGTGGAGGAACATGTGGTGAGTGAGCAGCAATGCCAGCCCCATGCGAGGGGGAGGCAGGGCCCGGGCGAGCAGCAACCCCAGCCTCGCGCAGACATACAAAAGAACATAAATTGTTGGGCAAAAGTCAACATGGTTTCTGTAAAGGGAAATCATGTTTTACTAATCTATTAGAGTTCTTCGAAGGGGTCAACAAACATGTGGACAAGGGGGATCCAGTGGACATAGCGTACTTAGATTTCCAGAAAGCCTTTGACAAGGTCCCTCACCAAAGGCTCTTACGTAAATTATGTTGTAATGAGATAAGAGGGAAGATCCTTTCATGGATTGAGACCTGGTTAAAAGAAAGGGAATAAATGGTAAAATTTCAGAATGGAGAGGGGTAACTAGTGGTGTTCCCCAAGGGTCAGTCCTCGGACCAATCCTATTCAACTTATTCATAAATTATCTGGAGAAAGAGGTAAACAGTGAGGTGGCAAAGTTTGCAGATGATACTAAACTACTCAAGATAGTTAAGACCGAAGCAGACTGTGAAGAACTTCAAAAAGATCTCACAAAACTAAGTGATTGGCCAACAAAATGGCAAATTAAATTTAATGTGGATAAATGTAAAGTAATGCACATTGGAAAAAATAACCCTAACTATACATACAATATGATGGGGGCTAATTTAGCTACAACTAATCAGGAAAGAGATCTTGGAGTCATCGTGGATAGTCCTCTGAAGACATCCATGCAGTGTACAGCAGCAGTCAAAAAAGCAAACAGGATGTTAGGAATCGTTAAAAAAGGGATCGAGAATAAGACGGAGAATATCTTATTGCCCTTATATAAATCCATGGTACGCCCACATCTTGAATATTGCATACAGATGTAGTCTCTTCATCTCAAAAAATATATACTGGCATTAGAAAAGGTTCAGAGAAGGGCAACTAAAATGATTAGGGGTTTGGAATGGGTCTCATATGAGGAGAGATTAAAGAGGCTAGGACTTTTCAGCTTGGAAAAGAGGAGACTAAGGGGGGGATATGACAGAGGTATATAAAATCATGAGTGGTGTGAAGAAAGTGAATAAGGGAAAGTTATTGTTCCCATAATATAAAAACTAGGGACCACCAAATGAAATTAATGGGCAGCAGGTTTAAAACAAATAAAAGGAAGTTCTTCTTCAAACAGCGCACAGTCAACTTGTGGAACTGCTTGCCTGAGGAGGTTGTGAAGGCTAGAACTATAACAAGGTTTAAAAGAGAACTAGATAAATTCATGGAGATTAAGTCCATTAATGGCTATTAGCCAGGATGGGTAAGGAATGATGTCCCTAGCCTCTGTTTGTCAGAGGATGGAGATGGAGGGCAGGAGAGAAATCACTTGATCATTACCTGTTAGGTTCACCCCCTCTGTGCTTGCGAGTGGGGAATATTGCCACTCAGAGGCACCCAGGGGTGGGGTGTAAATTTCCCAGGTTACTGGGTGAGGGCTCGAGCCAGTTCTGTGTTGTATCAATGGAAAGGAACTCTTAGATATTGAAGGGTTACACTTGCTAGGGGTAACTCAGTATGTGCCTTTCTGATTTTATTCCTATATGCTTGGGCTATCCTTTTGTAATCCTCGTTAGCAATTCATCCATGTTTCCACTTTAAAAGCTTCTGATGGAGCCATATTGGCCTCCTATTATTCTTCCTGTTTTTCCTTTGCATCAGGGTAGTTTGCACTTGTGGCTTTAATATTGTCTCCCTGAGAAACTGCCCACCTTCCTGAAATCCTTTATCCCTTATATTTTCTTCCAATGGGACCTTACAATTAAAAACATCTTCCAGTTTCATGTAAGAAAGCAGTGACAAGATGAACCACAAAAATCAAATAAAAGCTGCTCTTAAGCCCACAAGCTTGATCCAGCAGAAAGAACTGGGCCCTGCGAGAAACAACACTCACCTTTACAAAGAATTCATATGGAAATCCTATAAAAACCTGGGTTTAAAATTACATTTTATCCTTTGTCCTCACTCCCCTGGTGCTGGAGCTCCAGCGGCGCTTTAAAAGGCCCGGGGCTCCCCGCAGTGGCTGGAGTCCCGGGCCCTTTAAATCACCGCCAGAGCCCTGCCGCCGCTACCCCCCAGTGGCAGGAGCACCGGGCCCTTTAAATCCCCACTCAAGACCAGCTGCCAGAGCCCTGGGGCCCCGGCAGCCAGGCTCTGGCGGTGATTTAAAGGGCCCGGAGCTCTGCAGCAGCCAGAACCCCAGGCCCTTTAATTTGCCCCTAAGCCCCGGGGCTCCCAGCCACCTCTGCAGCTGGTGGCTCTGGGGTGATTTAAAGGCCCTGGGGCTCCCAGCCACAGCCAAAGTCCCAGACCTTTAAATCTTAAAAGGCCCCACCTCTTCTGGTTGAGGCCACACCTCTTCAGGTTTAGGCCACGCGCCCGCTCAGGTCTCCAGCATACCAGTAAGTCCTTTAAGTTACTTTCACCCCTGCGTATACTCAAAAAACTTATGCCTCATTTGAGTTACAACCCCCAGTCAGCAAAGCACTTAAGCACATGATTACCTTTAAATATGTGACATGTCCCACTGAAGTCAGGGACCTACTCACATGCTTAAAATTAAACACATGCTTAAATGCTTTGCTACATCAGGGCCAAGAATTGATATTTGATGTTAGCAGTAGAGGGCCTCTGAAGCTCAGCAGAGCATTCCAAATCAATGCAAGAGAGGGCAGAAGTGCACATACATTCTAGCCCAGTTAATCACACTGTAGATTCAATTTTTGGGGAATGAAGCAGAAGACTTCCTTGAAAAAACCATATCCATTCCTAAATTCTATCAAACAAAAGGGTAAATGCAGAAGTCAAATATTGCAGATTTTTAAAAAGGGCTTCAGAAGAGATCCTGGCAATTACAGGCTGGTGAGCCTAACTTCAGTACTGGGCAAATGTGTAGAAACTATAGCAAACAGAATTATCAGACACAGATAACCATGATTTGTTGGGGAAGAGTCAATTCGACTTTTGTTAAGGGAAGTCATGCCTCATCAATCTATTAGAATTCTTTGAGGGAGTCAACAAACATATGGATGAAGGGTGATCCAGTCAATACGTGGTCTTGGATTTTCAGAAAGTCTTTGACAAGATCCCTCACCAAAGGCTCTTAAGGAAGCTAGGTAGCTAAGGGGTAAGAAGGAAGTTCATCTCAAGTATCACTGATGGTTGAAAGATAGAAAACAAAAGGTAGGAATAAATGGCCAGTTTCACAATGGAGAGAGGTGAATAGCGGGATTCCCCAAGAATCTGTACTAGGACTTGTGCTGTTCAGCATACTAATTAATGATGTGGAAAAGGGGGTGAACAGAGAAGCAGCAAAGTTTGCAGATGATCCAAAATTATTCAGGACAGTTAAGTCCAAAGGAGACTGCGAGGAGTTACAGAAGGAACTCACAAAACTGGCTGACTGGGCAACAAAATGGCAGATGAAATTCAACAGTGATAAGTTTAAAGTAATGCACATTGGAAAAAATAATCCCAACTATACATTATACATAGATGGATTCTAAATCAGCTGTTACCACCCAAGCAAGCGATCTTGGAGTCACCGAGGATAGTTCTCTGAAACCATCTACTCAGCGCAGCAGTGGTCAAAAAGGCTAACAGGATTTTAGGAACCATTAGGAAAGGGATAGAAAATGAAACAGAAAATATTATAATGCTATGTAGATCCATGGGGCGCACAATACTTGGAATACTGTGTCCAGTTCTGGTCACCCATCTCAAACAGGAAATAGTGGAACTGAAAAAGGTTCAGAGAAGAGCAACAAGGATGATCAAGGATATGGAACAGCTTCCATATGAAGAGACACTAAGCATCCGAAGAAGTGGGCTGTAGTCCACGAAAGCTTATGCTCTAATAAATTTGTTAGTCTCTAAGGTGCCACAAGTACTCCTGTTCTTTTTGCGGATACAGACTAACACGGCTGCTACTCTGAAACCTAAAAAGAGTAGGGCTGTTCAGCTTAGAAAGAGGGGATATGATGGAGGTCTATAAAATCATGAACCGTGTGGAAAACAAGTGGATAGAAAAGTGTTATTGAACCTTTCTCACAATACAAAAACCAGCGGTCACCCAATGACATTAATAGGCAACAGGTTTAATACAAACAAGAGGAAGTACTTTTTCACACAACTACCCTATGGAACTCATTGTTATGAACTAGGAACCCAATATGGCTGTTCTTATATTCTAAATAGCCTGCCAAATAGTTGAGACAGACGCACAGAGTTCCTCTAGCTGCAAAACAAAACTTCTTTCTTCCCTTTGCTTTCTTTTGTGAAGGTTTTAAGAAAAACAACCTTCTGTTATGCTATCTGCGATTTACTAAAAATCTCAATCAAAACTAAAATATATACCTGTATCAGCTAAGAATAGGGAAAATTGTAGGACGAAAAGGTTAACTTACATTTTGGGAACTGTGCTGAGCGTATGATCAGAGAATCTGCAATGTAGCCTCCCCTTTCATCCACACACCAGCAGTGACCTAGGCAAGAAATCATAGCAGCCCTACATTAGAAAAATGTATGTCCCTTTCCTATGTTGTTATCATCACATGCTGATCTGAACAGCAGGAGGATTGTTGTTGTTGTTGTTGGCTGGGATACTGAACACAGTCCATATGGCAGCATCACTGTGAAAACAATGTAATGGCTAGTTCCACAATCCAGATCAGTGAAGAGGAAGCTGGGTGAATTTTTTGGATGAACAGTTTATTCACCAAAAAAAAATAAAAAAAATACAATTTTGGGTCCACCGAAATTATTTGTGAATTTGGGACAAATTCAGTTAACAGTTTCATTCAAAAACATAGAAATATATGTTATAAAAAAGTTGAAACATTTGGCTTTTTTAAATGAAATGTTTTGATTTTTTGCTTAGAAACATTGTGTTTCTAAATGTAGCTAGATTGTTTTTAAAAGGATAAAAAAGAAACAGAATCAAACCAAACCAAACCTAAAAAAAATAATTTGGGTTGAACAAAATGTTTCTTTGCACCAAAAATTAATTTTTTTCAGTTTTTCATTTTGGCAAGAAAAAAACAAAAAGTTTCCAATATCGGCATCGGGGCTCTGGTTTGTACTTTAGCTGACGATTCAGGGTATTTCTTATTTTATACGATCTGGCACATTTTGTGAAGAGTAAACTCACGTGAACACATTGGGCTCAGTTTACCTAGACTGATAACCCACAAGACTTTACTGGAATCACCTGAAATATTATAGGGTAATAAGTCAGGTGAAAATTTGGCTGATGGTCTGTAATGTTTACAAAAAACATTAATTTTAAAAACAACAAGTTCAGAATATTATTTCGGTTGCTGCTGTATGAACATGTAACACTAGGTCTGGCCAAGCTGCAGTCAACAACGGGCCCAATGTCAGGGGGAAAGGGGACTTTAAGCCCAACTAGAGCTGAGTGGCAGCTGATCCATTCCCTGCCATAATTTAGATTAGCCTAAAGACTGCTCTAAATTACTTCAGGTAAAACAGACCTCAAGGGGCTACTTCATTGCCCTCCCACATCTGGCCCCCGGGAATGCTCCCTACACCTGGAAGAGTGTGGGTGACAAAGTCAGGTATGCCAGCTTTATGTTACTCAGGGATTCCTCACAACGGAAAGCCAGAGGGGCAGAATTTGGCCAAGTATCTTCATGGTGCAGCCATAGTCTTTCTCCTAGCAATACAGATATATATTTAAAATAACATGTGGCGAATATATTTTTGGTTAAGAAATAACTTGTGATGTTATTTCTTCTAATTTTGTTACATTATATGTCAGTCTGACCTGCCTTTACTCATCTCAACTCAACAAGAAGCAGTGAGTATTTTACAAGTGATGCCTCACCAGTACTCTCATAGCATTGGACTGGTTCCCAGTTCCCCAGGCCATCACACTGGGGAACGTAAGGATGAAATCCCAGGAACGTTGCTTGTCCAGCAGAACCTTTTGAAGTAAAGTGACTCCGCCAGTAGAAATGCAAGGCTATAAAAAAAATAAACAAACCAGGATATTCTTTAAAAATGCACATATACAACATCCTACTCTAGTCCCTTTATTTAGAAGGGGAAATACTACAAATACACTGGGAAATTTAATGAATGGGAAATCTCCAGGTTCTAATGTCACCCACTGTGCTACATCAGAAAAAGGGTTAAACTCAGCCCTGATGTAAGCAGTTGAAACTTCATTAACTCTGATGGATTTACGTCCACTTTCAGTAAGGCTGACTTTGGCCTACAGAGCTCTGGTATATACAGATAATGTTTTGGGCTAGTTTATGCATTACTCCCCTTTAAGCAAAGGCCCTGTTCTCCACAGGTTTAATTTCAATCCATTTTACCAACTTCTACTCCTCCCAACCTACTTGATTGTGCTGCCAGTCGGACCGCATAGTCACTTCCTGCCAATAGCTTTTCAGAGAATGCGATCCCTGATTGAAAGGTCTCAGCAAAATGAAGAAGATCGTTGTCCGTTAGTCGAAGTCCTTTTGCCATTAAAAAGCTCTGTCCCAAAGGAATATGGGAGCCATTCGAAGCTAGGATGAGTTGTTCTGCTTCATCAATGAACTGCATAGCTTCCCTCTTTACACTTCTGCATGCACCAGGGCCTGTATGTACAGCAAAGGGTTGTTTTAATAACTTTTATCTTACTCCAGTAAAGATTCACACATTTATATTCAAGAGACTCTTATTTAACATTTCTTGGTTCTTTCTATATTTACTTTGGTTTGCATCAGTTAAAAGAAAAACCCTCTCTGTACACACACACACACACACACACAAATAAGTGATCAGTAAGAGTTGTTATTATTCTTTATTTGTATTACAGCATGACCCAGAATGTGCCTGGCACCATGTAAACAGGCAGAAAGACTCAGTCCCTGCCTTGAGTCAGTTAAGACAAAGGTTGGGAGAAAGGATGCAACATACAAGCAAAGTGTCCAGGGTGATGATTGGCATATGGCCTGTCATTTGCATTTTCTATGCTTTGTCTTTTACTCATTTCTTGTAGCCAGGCATACTGTGAACAGTCTCCATGCAAGCTTCTCTGCAAATATATATCTGTGTTAATCTACAGGTTTCAGAGTAGCAGCCGTGTTAGTCTGTACTCCTGTTCTTTGTGTTAATCTAATATCTCCCTTCTTCCAGTCCTGCCCCCCGAACCGATAGTTAAGTTTTTGTGTGCTCTTTCCCCCACTGGAAGTTTTCCACCCTTTGTCCTTTCCGCCACCCACTTGAGGAACTAAGATGGTGATTCTAGTTCCCAGGACCATCTCACAGCCCATCTATCCAAGTGGTGCAGTGCAGAACCCCACTGCTTTGGTAGCAACATGATATACAGGTGAGCATAGTCCCTACCGGCAGCCTCATTGATAAGCTCCTTCCCCTCACCCACAGTGCTTCCCACCCGCTGGTGGGCCCTGATACCAGTCAACTCTGTGTTCTTGGAGAACCAGGGTACAGTATCCAGCCTGACTCATGAAAGACACCCCCCACCCCAGCCTCTGCTTAAACCAAAGCCCATCAGAGGAAAAAACTTGCAGAGAGCAGTGAAGGGCGTTGGGAGACACACCTAGACCCCTCCTGACGAGGATGACAAGATTAAGACATCTCCGTTAACATACAGAATGGAGAGCAGAGACAACTCCCCTAGCCTCATCTGCATGAAAGATGGGACAGGAAGACATCTCAATTTACATACAGAGTGGAGAACAGAGAACCACACTGAACTCTGGGACCAGAAAAAGCAGGGAAGCACTGCATCCTGGGAATCTCTGCTCCAGATGCTAATGAACCTATGTCTGCACACACCCAGCTCAGCAATTATCAGACCAATTCTAGTAATGAATCCTTAATTGATATCCAAATACTGAAGCAGCCTAGTTGCATTGTGAGCTCCCTGGAAGAAAACATCACCCATGGCCAAGAGTGATCAGCTCCTATTGTCTAGCCTAAAGAAAACCCTTGAGTCAGCAGCTTACCTATAAACAAATCTATTGGGATCAGCTTGACAGTGCTGATTGAGCCGGTCCACTCAGACTTGGGGGGTGTGTGTGTGTGTGTGTGTGTGTGTGTGAGAGTGAGAGTGAGAGTGAGAGTGATTGATTCTGGGGCTGGAGTAACCCAGCCCTAGGGAACCGAGGTCCTGCAGGATAGCTCCATTGGGAGGGGACTTGCAGAAGGGAGAAGTAGAGTTCCATATGAACACACAAGTGACACAAGCAGTACATTGATAGAATTACAGAACTCCCCCTCCCCCCCCTAGAAAAGTAACCCGAATAAATGAGCATACCCCAAGGTAATGGTCAAATCTGGTAACAGCCCCGCTGATCAGTTCTTCCTCCTCCCTCCCAGCACCTCACGCCCACCACTACCCGGGTAGGGCCCGGGCGGGAAAAGACGGGGGGGGGGGCTTGGGGGAAGGGGTATTGTGGGGGCAGGGCCTAGTGCGGAGCAGGGATCAAGTACCCCGCTGGGAAATGATGAAGTCAGCACCTGTGAGGTGGGATTTTCAAAAGCATTCAGTGCTGACCTTACTCTTCTCCCACTGACTTCCAGGGGAGTTTTTCCACTGAGTTGATTGGAGCAGGGTTAGGCTACTGCTGTGTGATTTTGAAAATCCAACCCATCTATCTAGGTACTTACATGGTCCTCGTCGCTGCAGCATCTGACTATACCATGCTAACTACAGTCCTAAATCAGGAATGCATTTAAGCATGTGTTTGACTTTAATCACATGCTTAAGTCCTGTTGACCTCAAAAGGACTTAAACACGTGGTTAAGTGCTTTCCTAAAGAGGTTTGCTTTTCTGAATCAGGCTGATGGCAAGAAAACACTGAGTAATAACAATAGCAAGGAAAATTCCTCTTACCTTACTTTATAGTGCTTCTATTTTATCCTTACATAATGCTTGTATGATAAGTTCATGTAACAAATCACTTTCATAACTTGTATTTATTACCTCCATAAGTCCCAAACCCATCTGTACTTGCTCAGCCCCTTCTCATTATCTGTGTTTTGATTGTGTTCAAATTCCAAAAATGGTATCCATACATTACAAAATCTACTTGATCCTGGTATAAGGCTGTCTGTCATTTTTTCCACAGAAAGGATTTTCTCTATTTTATTTCTCCATATTATGTTCACGGCATACACACAGAGTTAGAAACAAAACATAAATACTCTTCCGGAAAGGCTTCAATTTAATACTACTTCATTTCTTAGAATCCAGAAATCTAACACACAACAATTAATGGAGAGAGAGAGAGGCTGCTATCTAAGACAGAAAGGCACAACTCAATCCATCTTGGACCCAACTGCGTCTTTTGCAGACTGACTGCAGAAAACCCAGATCTCATCCTTGCCTACAGAGTTCCCTAGCCTGCAAGCAGAAGCAGGAAACCCCTTGAAACTTAAAGTGATAGCTTGTCATTTGAACAGTTTTCAATACACCACACACCGTGCTACTAAAGTTGGGGCAATCTATTCTTTTCCAAAAGACAGCTGTTTGCTAGCAGTAACTGTGGAATCAATGGGTCCTTCCCTGAGTCAATAACTTTCTACTTCATAGTTCTCTAAATGAATTTTTCTTACTGGAGTAAATAAAGAACCAGAAACTCTGTCATGTTACTTACATGCTGGGATCTTGTTCGCCTCGGCCTTAGTTCCTTGCAGTTCTTCTCCCTTGCTGTCAACACACCAACAACTGCGCAGTTCAAAGTGGCCTAAAAGGGCACTGAAATCAGCGTAGGACCCTGGGTAATGGGAGAGCTGACCATGCAGAAGCTGCCAGAATGTATATGGATCCAATAAAATGTTCTCTGACACAACTGTCACGTTGCCCTCCAGCACTCCAGGGGGAAGAGCATCAAAAGAAGAATACTTGGCCAACGCTGGGAAGATATTCTGGTGGCCAGCCACATACAAGCCTTTAATAAAGGCTGCAAAGCCTTGGGAAGATGATTCTTTATATTCAAGTAGTATGTTCAACAAGTCAACGACAGGCAGAGTTTTGCCTTCATTATTCTGGGTGATCCACCTTTGGTACCATTCAAAAGCTTGCTCAGGGGGGCCATTGCATTGCACCTGTCTCCAGTTACCGTCGGTGCTGCACTGTGGAATGTAAACACTGGACAGCTGAGACAGCGCACGTGGGTCTGACAACAGTAGCTGCACCGTCTTCAGAAAAATCTGAGCAGCAGTTACTTGGCAAGCACTTGGACCTAGGGAAAGGAAAATATGCATTCAATAATCTCAGGAATGCACTGTAGGTATGTGATGCAAGCTGACCTGAACTTGGTTACTTTGCAAAAACATGTAGAGAAATTGCTTATTGTTACTATTGATTGTATGCCTATTTGGGGGGCAATTATTATTATTTGTCCCATTATTAAAAGAGGACCAAATCCTGAGGTTTTTACCCAAGGCCAAATTTTCAAAGGCATTTACGCACCTAAAGATACAGGTAGGCACCAAATGGGATTTTCAAAATCACCTAAGCAGGTGAGGTGCCTACCTGCATCTTTAGGTACCTAAATATCTTTGAATATCTGCCCTCCATCCTTATTCAGATAAACTCCCACTGGAGTAAAAACCAGGCCCTATAGATACCATCGGGAATACTTGGGTTGCAAAGTACCACTGAACGTGTTTACCCCAATCTAAAAGGAAATTTCAACCCCAGGCCTCACTTCTCCTACCTAACTACATTTTACAGCCATTTATAGGACATCCTTCAGCCCTCAAACAAAGCACAGATGTCAGTTTGTCTCCTTTGGAGGCCACAACTGCCAACGTCAGGGCCAAATCTCATTTTGTTAACACTTGCTAGTGGCTCGATAAAAAGAGCAAAACGTAGTAGCACGTCTCTTTGAGTCCAGCAGACCATTATGAACCTAAAACACCAGTATTTTGCGCTCTCCCCTGGCTATGGTGCCTGTTTGCTTCAGACTGTGGGCCAAACAGGTTATAGATTGCAATCAATGAATCCCCAAATGCTGCAGGACATAGCTATTGAGATCTATCTCTCTCCATTTGGACCATCATGGCAGTGACAATTTGCTGGCTGCTTTGCTATTGTTTTCTGGTGCTGAACTCTCCAAAAAGTGCAGCAGGTTATTCTCAATGGGGGCCTGGGTCTCTGGGACGAGCTTCATCTGCCTGTCTGTCATTGTTCGAGCCCACTGAGCTTGAGGTGTCAATACAAGACCTCTTTTTTTAGCCAAGGCACTTCACTCCGCCATTATATCATATTAATAGAAGAGTGGAGGGGGGCTGTTATTACATTTTACAGGCTTATGCCCAGTCTCATACTTAGGTACTAGAACATCTAATCATCAGCTTCATTTATGATGAAAATCACTATATAAGAGACAGGTAACATTTGACACTCAATTTTCTGAACTGACTGTGGGACCCACATTAGGTGTTTTGGCCTTTGTCCCCTTTAGCGGATGGTGCACACATGAAGTTAACGTGTTTCCTACAGCTAGCAGTTGAGGGACACAGTCCTGTAGCTCAAGTAATAGACGCTCATAGGTTTAGCTCAGAATGTCCTGGGTTCAGCCCAAGGAGGGTCAATGGCAGTTGCATGGATTATTTTGTCCCATAAGAAAAGCAGCTTTCCACTCTATCGAAAGACAGGCTATTCTAGAGGCAGTGAGCAGAGCATAATGTATCAATTGCATGGACTCACTGGCTTTCATGGTCACTAGCTATACCATTCACAGTAGCCACAAGGACATCAGCAGGAACAGAACTCAGAGACATGCTCATTAACAAGGATAGAGCTCACATCCTTCTGCTCTGATGTGCAGGCCCTACACCCACTTGTGCTAAGGGGGACTCTTCCTTATTTCTAGGACTATTTGAAGGTATATTCTCTGTGATCCCCCCAACCATTAGAGGGCTACATGAACAAATGCTGGACCACTTCTGATTCTTTCCAGCAGAGGGCAGTGGTGCTCTCACATACTAGCCCATATATTTCCAATATCGAATAAGAGGAGAAGTAGCATGAACAGCAGCACAATCTCTACTAAAAAAATAAACACTAATCCCTAGACTTACACTGCATGGGCTCCCCAGCTTTTCTTGTTGTTCCTGGAATAGCTCTGCCTTCCAAATCAACGCAGATGCAATTAGTTCCATGGCACTGGACCGGTAGGAAACCTCCTTCCGTTGTACAAGAGGGAACAAACAGATCAGACCCTGCAGGTTGGCTTTGTTTCAAGCTTTGCAGACTTTTCCTTTGCTTCTCACATGCAGTGGGACACCTTGGACGTTTGCCTAGCACTCTTGAGCCTGGGACTTCCTTACCTCGCGAGTCTACACACCAGCACGTGGCTTCATAGCACTGAACTTCCTCATACCTCCCCTCCTTGGTGCACGTCGGAACAAACAAATCCGTGGGCTGCTCAGTGCAATCTTTGGACTTTAAAGCTATTTTCACCACCTCACCTAAATCTTCAGCGATGTTTTCAGGGACAGAAATAACATGTTGTAAAAAGACAAAAAACTCTGGAAGTTCCAGAAGAGAAGCGAGAAATTCTACCCCATTCTGATTGTCCTGTAAACTAACAGTGCGGCCAAAGCTGTCCACAAGAGGTTGACTCAAATTGAAGCTCTCCTTTGATGTTTCCAGTGACAACCCTTCGGGTCGTTCTGCAAAGCCTCCTCCATTGTCCATTCCTGTCACGCCTCCCTGCTGGAAAAACTGGCCAATGCTGAATTTCCCTCTAGTGCCGAGTGCTCCCGTAAAGTTAAACTGGATCAGATTCTTCAAGAACTTTCCTCCAAACAGGTTTTCTTGGAAGCGCTTTGGGTTGGTGGTGAAACGAAGGGCGACTCGAGCTAATTGTCTTGATGGAAACATCCCTCTGACAGCATCACTGAGGATGGATTCTAGTGCGAACAGCTGGCTGGCATCCTGCTTTGCTGTGATAGGAGATAGCAATCCAGAGTCCACAAACAACTCCTTGAAGGAAGGAGGGCAAGAGCTCGAAAACCTGGCTATAGTCTCTGACTTCACATCTGGGATGTCGAACAAACTGTGCTGACTGAAGTGCCCAACAGGTCCATAAAAAAGCCTCGATAGAGCCTGCTGTCTCTCTGAGGCACATGCTCGTTCTTCACCTGGACACAGGAAAACAAGGAGACAAATATTTTGGAATTGGTGACAAAGTACCACCGTCTCACAAAAATCCTAGAGCCCACAGTCATCATTGTTAGTGTTCATGGCAGCCTCTGCTGAGGCCACACAGAGACTAAACTACCCTTTCATCTCCAGTGCCCAACGCAGGTTTGATGCACACGGGTGGGGTAGCTTGCACGGATCCTATTGTACCTGCTTTGTGGATAAACATTTCAGTCTTTTAGACCATCAATCCAGCAACTTGTCCAAGATTCTCTGGTCTATGTCCCCATGCAAGACCCTCATTTTGAACTTTTAACCCTTACTCCTGTTCTTGTTTTTTCATTTGTTGTCCCCCAGGTCATGTGACCCTCGCCTCACCTGAGGGGGTGGGCCTTTAGCTCTGGTGGGATCCGCCCACCACCTCCTAGGATTCCAGTAAGCCAGCCCCTTGACGGAGGAGCTATACTTGCTGTCCCCGTCTGGTTCCTTCGTTTGCACCCTCTAGCCTGCATTCCCGTTCCTGCTTTTGGATTCTCTCCCTTAATTAGTTGATCCGTGTCCTTTTGTAGCTCTCCCCTTCCTTATTTTTAGTGGAGGGGTGGCTATTTGTGTTTCTTTTGGGTGAGGTTCTTTGAGGGATCAAATAGGCCAGCACTTTTGACCCCCACAAATTCACATCCCCCAAAATGTCAATAAGAAACAAATACATGCTTCTAAAATGTTCTCCCCTCCCCTCCTTGAAGCAAATCACACCAGTGTGTAAAGAGAAGACAGTTTGCTTGGCAAAGCACTCCTGTAATATCTGAACGAGGTAGATTTAAAAAATGTGATGACTGTATTGCATGTGGGCTGCTAGCCCAGTCTCCCTAAGAACATATCCTTGTGAAAATTCCTTTTCAGTGGTTCGTCAGCAGAACCTCCAATTTCTCTGCTTAGATTTCCTGAGTTTGCCAAAAAAAATCTGCATCCCTGAGTTTCAAGCAGCCTCAAGTTATGTCACCAAAACCCATCAGAAGATCTCAGAGGAGCAGTCAGAGAGAAAACAACCAGCCCTGCCAGATGCAGAGGCCTCCCAGAGGCTCTTTTGCAATATCCTTGCTCATCAGCCTTGAAGGCGTGCCACGAGTTTCATTTTACAGTAAGCCCATCTTTACCTAAAGCTTATAGTGACTCTGGATCATGAGTGACACCCAGAATTGATTGTTTCTTTGTCTACATGGCATAACTATGTCTAGTAGACAGAAAAACTAATTTTGCCGAAGGCTGCCTGCATTAAGCCTTTGTAGCCCCAACCCTCCAGCACGAACCTGAATATTTAGGCATTACTCTCCAGAATGTCAAGTATCAGAGGGATAGCCGTGTTAGTCTGAATCTGTAAAAAGCAACAGAGGGTCCTGTGGCACCTTTGAGACTAACAGAAGTATTGGGAGCATAAGCTTTCGTGACTTGCATCTGAAGAAGTGAGGTTCTTACCCACGAAAGCTTATGCTCCCAATACTTCTGTTAGTCTCAAAGGTGCCACAGGACCCTCTGTTGCTTT
>NC_048299.1:267030844-267170921 GCF_013100865.1 Trachemys scripta elegans | reverse complement strand
ATAGACCCTGCACCCCCGGCTGGGCGCTTCCCCTCCCGGGCTCCAGCTGCGCTGGGGAAGCGCCGGCCGGGGGCGCAGGGTCTGGGGGCTGCCCGGCAAACCGTGAAGCCGGTAGTGCTCGGGCAGCCCTTTCCCCCTGGCTGGGAGTGGGAGGGAGGAGGGGGCGGAGTTAGGGTGGGGAAGGGGCAGAGTTGGGGCAGGGCTGGGGGTGGGGAAATGGGCGGGGCCAGGGCCCGTGGAGGGTCCTCTTTTTTTATTTGTTAGACATGGTAACCCTAGTGTTGGTGGCTTTCTGATATGCAACCAGCCCAGTAGGAACTGGACTATTGACAGAAGGGACTCAACAACTATGGGAAAATAACTTTTGATCACGGCTAAACTGGGCTGGCCAATGCAACAATGATGCTTTGGTCAGACACTCTTAATGAGAAAATGTAGCTAGTAATCACCATCCTTAAGTGATCTTGCCACACATACGTATCTGGTACAATCAGTTGCTGCTTGCTCACAGATGACTCCAGCTTAGCCCTTAGCTTTCTCACTGAAATGAAGCTGTGCTCCTGGTGTTTGTTCATCATCTACCCTTCTCTGAGGAATTCTGAGTCTTGTTGCTAAGACATACCAGATTTTGGAAGGTACTTACCAGTCTCTGCTAATTCCCGCCCCAGACTGTCAGCGCAGTAACAGTACCCAGAGACCTCTGGGAACATGCTTCTGAAGGAGCTAAATGTTTGGAATGCATCTGGAAACCTAAAAGGAAAAGCAACAAGTTATGAAGTGGAAAGTTTGTGGTGACCCTTTGACAATAACAAAGAAATCATATTCTTTTCCAAACTCCCACTCCAGGGATCACAGAACAAGGGCATTATGGCACTTCTGGGGCTAGTTATGTCAACCCTACTCCACTGTGATCCAAATTTTAGTGTTTCCTTTTATTAACAAGGCCTTAGACTATGGAGCAATGTGTCCTGGCTCCCCACAGATCAGGATTAGTCCAAGATTTGCCTTGCTCACTATATACTACAAGAGTTTATACATGTGTTTCCTCAACAAATGAGCCTAAGCACCATCGTCCTGGATAACAGAACCCAACGAGCAAAGGGCAATGAGGTCATTTCTTGGTTCGATTTCAGGCCATTTTTAGTCTTGTTATTAGCACCTAATGTACTAAAATGATGAAGGCGGCAGAAATGTTGACAGATAATTTTGGATCCTGGTCCAACCTTTGAAAGCGCAGCAAAAATGGTAAAATATGTGTCAGTGAGGCTAACGTAATTACGAATACCCTCTCATTAGCAGCTTTCCACAAAGTCACACAAGATGGCAGAAAGCCTAAACAAAGAGGTTGTTTTCCCCCCCCCACATCTGCTTTCAACACTGAATTAAGCATGGAACAGCAGATAAAACCTAACACTAATCTGTTACATTATGAAAACATGCGTCAATGGATTAAAAGGAAAGGTTTTTTAAACATATTACAAGTGAGACTGACTCTTACTTCTGGAGATCAAAGGAGCTCTGGATTCTTTTAACATATTCTAGTAGTGACAATAGCCAGATTCCAGCAAAGGAATGATTTAAGAAGGAAACTTAATATGGTCAGAGTTGAAAAAAAACCACCATAATCCGTGTGATCTTAGCTGACAGATATACCAGGGCTTCTTTAAGCAATTAGAAGATACAATATCCTAGGTTCAGGCAGTATGGCAAATGAAACAGTTTCCCCATGTTTTAATACAATCAGATTAGCATTATACATCCATGCTCATATTCCTAAATGTGATTTAGGCACACACCTCCCAGCTGTGTGCAGTTTGTGGTGAAATCCATCAAAGGGCTGTGAAATTCACTACCAAAGAAGTAAACAGAATCAAAGAATCTAGTCAGGCTTTTCAACAATGATGGATGCTTTAATAAGCAGAAATAATGTATTATACCCCTTAGATACCATGGTGATTCATGCTGTATAAAAACCTGAGACTGGGTGGGTGGAGGGGTAGATACATACTGGACTGGACCCTGGGATACTGGTCAGGGATGTTGCACAAAGGAGTTTGAAGCTCCTCTTTGCTCTCCCTGGTCCTACTGCAGCTGTATACAGGGCTGGTCCCCCATGCAGTAGCTTGTGGATACTACAGTAGCCTTGGGGCTGCTCTGACTAATGCCAGGCTGAAACATTCCCAAGAGACCAAAAATGCAGCCAAGTATCACTCTGGCACAGGGCTGTCTTGGCCACGCTTCCAGAAGTGAAATGGGAGGAGGGATGTAAGAGCCCCTACGTCAGCTTCACACCACAGATGATCACTCATACTCTGGAACAATCCTCCATGGGCTGGTTAAATCATCTTTGGGGCCCCTTTACACTGGTGCTGCTGCCACACCCCAAAAGAGAATCTGTCCACTAACAATAAAGTTGACATGATAAAAGAAGAGCAATCAAATGTCATGCTCCAGGACATAGATGGATTGTTATTGGGGTAAGGAAGAAATTCAGTAACAAATTATTAAGGCCAGAAGGGACCTGTATGCTCATCTTGTCTGGCCTCCTGCACGTCACAGGCCAGAGAATCCTGTCCCCCATATACAGATTGGCACAAGTGACTTGGTGCATTGCTGGTGCTTTCAGGCTCTTCTTAAGCATCAAGCATTGGTCATTTTGAGAAGAAAGGTCACCACACTTGTTAAACCAATGGTGTGCTCTTGTTTGGCACATCCTTTGTTCTTAGGAGAGTAGTGTGACTAAATGCAATGGGAGTCTTCTAGTCAATTCAGGTTCTTATACCGTGCCTATCACCATGGCATCTGAACATGTACGACTTTCAGACAGGCTGTTGGGTAAATACATTTCTGCACATTTTTTTTTTAATAATTCAATTTAAAAATATACTACACACCAAATTATGCCATGTGTAATGTGTGGCTAGACACATGGTCATATCCTGGTATTGGTCATTTCTGTTCTGAGTTCAGAATATGACTAAATAAAATGAAAAAAGTACAAATCAGGCCCACATAAGAATGCAACTAGTACTGCATGTGCCTAGCTTTGAAAATCCACCCCTTACATTCTCTGTTCCTTTTTTAACCATTGTCCCTACTGTTTGCTTGTCCTTGTCCAGCAGTGGATAATGACAAAATGGCCAAGATCTTAACTCTCATACCCAGTCACAAAAATGGCTGAAGCAGATGTGTGAACTGCGGCCATGTTCGTGTTTCTGTCCTATGTGTTCTGAGATGGGAGCAGGTGTAAAGAAAATGGAAAAGGAAAGGGGAGAAACATGGATTTGTTGGCATCATCAGGCTTACATTGTTATTCATTTTTCAGTGATTCTAAGGAAGCCCCCTTTTATCATCAGACTGTGCAGCTCCAATTGCATCCACTGTTTACTGACCACACCCAGTGTCAAGAAAGGTGGCTGAGTTGTGTTCTGTACATTAACAACCAAATAACACAGAGAGGCAGAATATTCATGGAGCTATGACAATTTACAGCAGCTGAAAGATCTGCCCCAGAATCTTTACTGCGGAGGAAATGATGTGGGAAGCAGAAAGAAAACAGTGTGGCTTCTCAGCTCCCAAACTCCTACCTTTCTATCTCCGGATTTTGTTCGGCTGCTTTTTGTGTGACCTTGGGCAAGTCATGTAGCCTCTCTCTGCCTTAGTTCCCCATCTGCACAATGGAGACAATAGCCCTGCCCTATATCACTGGGGTGTTGTGAGGATAAATACATTAAAGATTGTGAGGTGCTCAGATGTTGCGGTAACGGGGTCTACGTAAGTTCCTTAGAGAGAAAGGTAGAAAGCTGGAAGTAAAAACAATCTTGCTTAGATTTATACGGTGATATGGAAGCTACTCAAACCCAGTCCTGAAGCCATTTTCCAGGCAAAACTCCCAATGGGAACAGCAAAATGTCATTTTAAAGCATCACTTTCTTCACTCTAGTTGCCTTTTTGGTTGTCCATACCCACCAGCCAACTAGTGAAACAGACACATTATCTTTCACTTGCCAAAATAGCCTCCTCTGACACATTGACAAATTTGCACCAGGCACTTGGCCTCAGGGCCGCCCGGGGGGGGGCAAGTGGGGCAATTTGCCCCAGGCCCCGGGCCCCACAGGGGCCCCCCACGAGAATATAGTATTCTATAGTATTGCAACTTTTTTTTATGGAAGGGGCCCCCAAAATTCTTTGCCCCGGGCCCCCTGAATCCTCTGGGCAGCCCTGCTTGACCTGCCTTTGTAGTACTTTTATTTTTGCTAAAATTAAAGACCAAAACTCAGAACAACAAGATTCACATTTAAATTAGACTCTCTCACCACTGGAATAGGCTTCAGCCAGAAGACAGGCATTATGTTTACTTTTCTGCCCTCTAGTGGAAAGAGACAAGCAATGAGGCTGAAGTCAGGACCATTTAGCCACATTAGAGAGAGGCAGGCAAAACGGTTTCACAGAAAAATTGGACTCAGCCTCAACAGCAGCTGTGCAAAAGGAGAGCTGTCCCTAATCAGGTCCCCTTTTCCAATCCCCATCCCTCCATGGCAAACCTTACTACTTCCCTCCCTCTTCCTGCACCTCAACAGGACTAGTGTTTCCTGTCCCATCTGTGTGTTTTAATGTTTTAAAGTCCCCCAATGGCCTGCTCCAGCCATGGAAGAGCCCTGGTCTCTCTCTATACTCCTCTTTTCAGCCTCTGTTCATCTCCCACTGGCTGACTTGCTGCAATGTCCTTTCACGCACCCTCACCACTATGGGTGCAAGAGCCTCTGCTCTGCCACCCCTGAGAGATGAAACAGCCTCCTTGTATGTTTCCGCCTCACTGACTCTGCATCTGTGTCCAGGTCTCCAGTGGGAACATCTTTCATCTCTTACCTGTCTCTCTCCCGCTGCTCCTACCTAGCTCATTCATTGCGTTAATTCATGCTGTATGGTGAGGGCTGCCTTGGATGACAGACACTGTACAAAAGACAATCATACTGAGATAGCTGAGAATGCGTAAGGATACTCTGGTTCCATTGCCTGGGGGTTTGATGAGCTGACTCTGGTTTTTAAAGCACAAACTGCTACTGAGTAAACTAACATAAGTCTATTCGCTTTTAGGAAATAGACGACCCATCAAGCTCTTTATCTGATCCAACCGGCAGAGGGAGACAAAGACTCACTGGGGTTAGTGTGGGCTACAGCCGGAATGTGCAAGGATGTAATGACTCACAGAGGTCTGCAGAATTGCCACTCAATTGCAGAAATGTCTGCTCCTACCTGTTATAACTGTGAACAAGATCAAAGACCATCATGTCCGTCATGTTGACAAATTTGCACTGGACAGGCAAAAATTCTCCATCTGCTGAGCACTGTGGTGGGCTCCTTTCCCCAACTCCATGCAGAATGCGACGGTCTCGGATCTCACAGCTCCCCGGACCTGATGGAAAACAAGTATCCACTGTCATGAATTCACCCTCCCACAAGTGCTTGACAGCAACCCACACAGATTCATAGATTCCAAGGCCAGAGCCACGATCAGGCAGTCTGCCCTCCTCTACAACACAGGCCATAGAAGTCCCCAAAATAATTCCTGAAGCAGATCTTTCAGAAAAACATCCAATCTTGATATAAAAATGGTTCGTGATGGAGATTACACTATGACTCTGGTAAATTGCTCCAATGGTTAATTACTCTCACTATTAAAAATTGAAGCCTTATTTCCAACCTGAACTTGTCTAGCTTCAACTTCCAGACACTGGATTATGTTATACCTTTCTCTGCTAGGTTAAAGAGCCCATTATTAAATATTTGTTTCCCAGGCAGGTACCTACAGACTGTAAATCAAGTCCCCCCTTCACCTTCTCTTTGTTAAGCAAAATAGATTGGGCTTCTTCAGGGTACGTCTATACTTACCTCCAGGTTTGGCGGTAAGCAATCGATCTTCTGGGATCGATTTATTGTGTCTTGTCTAGACGCGATAAATCGATCCCGGAAGTGCTCGCCGTTGACACCGGTACTCCTGCTTCGCAAGAGGAGTACGCACAGTCAATGGGGGAGCCTGCTTGCCGTGTGTGGACCCGCGGTAAGTACCTTGTATTTCAAACTAAGATACTTCGACTTCAGCTACGTTATTCACGTAGCTGAAGTTGCGTATCTTAGTTCGAACTGGAGGGTTAGTGTGGACCAGCCCTCAGTCTGCCATTATAAGGCAGGTTTTCTAATCCTTTCTAATCGTGAACTGTGGACACCTGAACTGGACTCAGCATTCCAGCAGTGGTTGCACCAGTGCCCAATACAGAGGTAAAATAACCTCCGACTTGAGATTCCCCTGTTTATGCCGCCAAGTATCACATTAGCACTTTTGGCCATGGTGTAGCACCTGGGAACTCATGTTCAGCTAATTAGCTAATCAGCCCATCCCATCCCATCCTCTTTTTCAGAGTCATTGCTTTCCAAGATAGACTTCCCCATCCTGCAAGTATGGCCTATGTTCTTTGTTCCCAGATGCATACATTCACATTGAGAAATATTAAAAGGCATATTGTTTGCTTCAGCCTGTAGTAGGAATAGAGCCTGAGACATAAGCCCTTGTAACAGAGGCCTGGTGTGAGGCCTGAGGCCTGGGCTAAAGTAGTGGCCAAGCTTCGCTGATATAAAGCAAAGTTAAGTTGTGAGCAAGAGGCAGGCCCTGCTCACAGAATCTGGCAAGAACAGGGCTGCTATTGCAGAAATATACATTCCTAAGTAGTGCTAGGCACTCACGTAAACACATTCCAGAAGGGTGGTACCTCAATACCAAACACATTCACCAACGATAACAGGAACACGCTGACCCATCCTAAAGATAAAGTCAGGATGACAGCATGATGGATAGAGATATTTTGATTGAGCCAATAAGTATAAGGCAATAGGTGGCACCCAGATGCATCAGAGGGTGGTACCCAGATATGTCAGAGGGGCAATATGTAACTTGTTCATATCGGTATATAAAGAGGTATCTCAGAGGGAGTGTTTTTGGCCAGTCTAGTGGGGGAATGAAAGTCCCACCATTCACTGAGCTGTGTCCATTGTCATGGGCATACATGTGCTAGTGTAACTGTAGACATTGATCCAGGGAGCGAGGACCATGCTTTGTCGAGAATAAACCTGGCTGGGTGCCTTCATACCTTAACAGATCTTCTGGTCATTGGGCGGTTCACTCGAGGTCTGCCATGCCAGCTGTCTGCGCAAGGCTGGGGGCAGCACACAGAGAGAACGCACACACATGCAGCCAAACACCTGACAACACAGCCCACTTTGCTGAGCGAACCACATCACTCTGTATCAGTGACCTGATACATTATTTACCACTCTTCCAAATTTTATGTCATCTGCAAACTTTATCAGAGATGATTTTTTGTTTTCTTGCAGGTCACCGATGAAAATGTTAAATAGTGAAGGCCCAAAAACAGATTTCTGTGGGACCCCACTAGAAACACACCTGAGCAATGATGATTCTCCATTTACAATTACATTTTCAGACTTATCAGTCAGACAGATTTTAATCCATTTAATGTGTACCATGTTAATTTTATTTGTTCTAGTTTTTTAATCAAAATATCATGTGGTATGAAGACAAATGTCTTACAGAAGTCTAAGTATATTACATCAACACTAGTACCTTTATCAACCAAACTTGTAATCTCATAAAAAAGATACCAAGTTAATTTGACATGATCTATTTTCCATAAATCCTGTTAATTTGCATTAATTATATTACCCTCTTTTAATTCTTTATTAATCAAGTCCTGTATCAGCTGCTCCATTATCTTGCCCGGGACCAATGTCAGGCTGACAGGCCTATAATTACCCACATCATTCCATTTACCCCTTTGAAATATTGGCATAACGTTAGCTTTCTTTCAGTCTTCGGGAACCTCCCCTGTGCTCCCAGGCTTATTGAAAATCAGCATTAAAATCGAGCAAGCTCCTTATCCAGCTCTTTTAAAACTCTTGGATGCAAGTTATCTGGACATGCTACCATCATTCCATGATTTGGGAAAGACAACTCTGAAATTTCCTGGCAGCCAAGCTCATCACACGCAAGCTTTTTATTTCCCTTCCTCCAAACATGAAATCAAATCTACATTTTGTTGAACTTTTTACTTACATCGCGTTGGCTTCCCCGTCTGCCTTGTGCCATAAATCTCCATCCCTTCAGAGTCCACACACCAGCACTGGCCCGGCCCCACATCACACTGCACTGGGTCAAACTCCCCCGAATTCAAGCACTGGGGGACGTAGGAGATGGCGCTGCTGTTGACGTAATGACTTACCAAGATCTGCTGTTTTTGGAGCTGGCAAAAGGATAAACCTACAATACCAAAGAGGCATCGTTAGTGGAAAGTGATTGCTGGGCACAAAACCATTTATTTTGCTAGAGGACATCTGAGTTTTCTCTGGGCCACATCGAGACCATGAATTTGTTCTGTCGCTCAGTCAGGTTTGCCAAGGAGAGTGATCAAATATTGCAAGAGAGCCCGGTATAAGTTTCAGATTAAACTCACCATTTTGGGGGACCAGGGAAGGATTTATGGTTTTAGTTACCCAAGAGAAACCCAGCAATTCTACCTGACATCAGCTGAAATCAGGCAAAACCTGCTGGCTTCAGGTGAGCTCTACTTCATGTTTTCAAGGCCAGATTATCAGACTGAGTTGAGGTCAGACTAGATGATCGCAGTGATCTCTTCTGGCCTTTGAATCTATCATTCACCAGCCAATTTAAATGAGAATCGACCTGTTCATCATATCAGTGACCTTACTTCACGTTACACCAGCTGATGGTCTGAGCCTCAAAATCCAAACTTAGGGGGTGTGAAGCCATGTGAAGAGAAATTGTACCAGAAGGTTGGGAGTGACTAAAGCCAGAACAAAGCTCTATCATGTCAATTTCCTGCTCTTTCCCATAAGATCCTGGGGAGGGGCACATTTTCCTCCCACATGCCATTAAAGCCATAGCCACTCAGTTCCTATTAAAGACAATAAGTGTTTTGTAGTAAATTCCTCCCAGGTCCTTGCACCCAACCTGACTACTTGGGTGTGGCACTGGAAGGCAGATTTAGCCCTTAGAATGTAAATGAGTAATTGTTCCTATTAAAACAAGTAATTGATCATGGAAGTGCAAAGGAAACAGTGGGAAATCCCACATGGACTTGAATTTGCATATGCTATTGCCACATGCTACTTGTATTTTTTTTGTATGTGAAATTTTGGCACCTGCTTTTGAAAATTTATGCCCCATTTAGAACCAAACTCTGAGGGATGGGGGCTCAAGGCCCCTGTTTTACCCTTCCCCCCTTCTCCCCCCCCCCACCCACTCTCTCCTTGTGCCCTTGCACAGGGACAGGCCACCATTGATTACACGGGGATAAATTGGGGAGGAGGGATAGCTCAGTGGTTTGAGCATTGGCCTGCTAAACCCAGGGTTGTGAGTTCAATCCTTGAGGGGGCCACTTGGGGATCTGGGGCAAAATCAGTACTTGGTCCTGCTAGTGAAGGCAGGGGGCTGGACTCAATGACCTTTCAAGGTCCCTTCCAGTTCTAGGAGATGGGATATCTCCATTTATTTCTAACTCACACAAGAAGGGATTGCTCAGGTAAGTAAAGTTTGCATGATGAGGTCCTGAGTAACTTAAAGAGCTTCCACTGAGGAAGATCGATAAATCACCAGGAGCCTGCTGTTGCTCTCTTTGACGTCAGTGGCCAAAGTCCACTTGATTTCAACAGTTGTCACACTGGGATGTAAATAGCTTTTTACCACCCACCCATGAAAAAAAGTGATGACCTCTGACTTACAGGCTATTGGAATTCCAGTCTGTTTAGTGCCTGGTACCTCAATACCATTGGCATCTACACACCAGCAGGAGAGGCCATTCGTATTGCACTGCACAGTCCTGGGGAGAAGACACACGTCATCATTTTCTATTGGCAACAGAATTGTCCATCAAAATGAAATATACCTGTCAGCAATGGGGCGGTCACAGGACAAAGAACAATGTGACAACACAGCAGTGGCATCAGGAAGAACTGTATTCTAGAGATGGCTTCTAGGCTATTCAGAGCTAACTTATGGGATCTCTTTGGAAGTCTCATAGGGCCCCTCCAGTCTTCATTCAGTTCAGTGCCCAGCCCATAGTATGATGGGTGCCTAGCTGTGCAACCTCTTATCAGATCTACAATATGTTCATGTAGAGACAGGCCTGAACAGCCCCAAATAGTGGGAAAACTCAGATTCATTTTTTAAAATAATGCATTAATTTTTAATTATAGGCTTATCTATCACTCTAGTGTCTAAGCACCACAAACACATTAATGAGCTTATCCTAGCAGCGCCTCATGAGGTGAGGTCGGAGAGTGTTGTTATCCTATTTGGGGGAATAGGGAACTGAAAGACAGCAAGATTAAGGCCCAGATCTCCAAAGGTATTTAGGCGCCGACTCCCATTGATTTTCAAGGGAGTTAAGTGCCTAAATACATCTGAGGATCTGGGCCTATGTGATTTGTCCACCGAAAGTTGGTAGCAGAACTCTGACTGCTAGTCCTGCACGTTAACCACAAGACTATCCTTCCTTTCCGGATCCAGATCTGCGCAGGTCAGTCTCTTCTCTAACTCAAATCTAGGCCAGTCTGGCAATTTGAGAGTCCCAATCCAGTTGCTGGTCCCCCTGCCCTTTGCTGCAAGGAAGACGTAAACTGTGCCAGCCCTATACCTGGTGCAGACTACTTCCCCCCTCCTCGCTCCGGCTCAGCTACGCAGGCTAACACGTTGGGGGTGGCAAAGCTTTGGCTCCAACCCCTCCCTGCCGCATTTGTAGGAGAGAAAGTAGCAACCTGATGGAGGATGCTCTCCCCTGTGGGTTGGAACCCACCAGGTATGTTGTGTAAAGGACAATCTGGCCCACCACATTTAAAACAGTCCCGTTCTTTTTTATTAATAGTAGGGACCCCATAGATAATTCCAAACTAGAGAACTCATTCAACAGAGTCTGAAGCTGGAGCACAGTCCTCCTTATCCACTACGTTGGGGTCCAATCCCGCTCGGCCACAGAGCTCCCTTTTCCCTCAGTGGTACAGGATTGGGTCCACAGGTGGCTGTCCTATCTTACCGGAACTGGCCATCTTCCAAGCACTGAGGGACGTAGACTTCTCGTTCCAAAAAGGCCTTTTCCCTCTGGAGCTCACAGGGGCGGAGAGGCTGGAACTCAGCCTGGTACTCTGCATGCAACAAACAGGGAAGGAGATCACTGAGATTTCTCTACCATCCTGTTAGATCCTGAGCCTGGCTCAGCATTGTCTCCGGCAGTATAGTCTGTGCTGTCGTTTTGGGTCTAGTTTTAAACACCACAATGGGGTTTCCCCTTCTTTGGTGACATTATTCCACAGTCTAACAGACCTCACAGTCAAGAGATTGCAGGGCCGCCGGGGCGGGGGGGGAGGGGCGTGAGGGGGGCAATTTGCCCCAGGCCCCACAGGGGCCCCCACGAGAATATAGTATTCTATAGTATTGCAACTTTTTTTATGGAAGGGGCCCCCGAAATTGCTTTTCCCCAGGCCCCCTGAATCCTCTGGGCAGCCCTGGGAGATTGTACCAGGTATTGGGTATTCCCAACTCCTAATGATCAAAAATCATGAGCTAGTCTCCTCCCCCTCCCCCACCCCCACCCGCAAAAATCATGAGATTAGCTTAAAACCATGAATTTTAAGAAATAATCCATTGGGGGTTGTGTTTGCCTGATGGCTGCCCTCTTGGCCAACAGAGGAAGGGATTGAACCAGGGGTCACCAGAAATAAAAATCATGGGCTGCTACAGTTTAACCTAAAGAACCAGCCTCTAGGACTTGCGGCAGTATCAACTCAGATCTTCTGTGCATTAGCACAGAGGGGGGCAGGTAATAGACACTCACCAGTGGGTTATATTTATTTGCCTTCCGGGGTCATGGTTTTGAGCTTCTCTCTGTAACCATGAGGGCTAGAAACTTTTTTTTTTTTAGTAATGCGAGTTGAGAGTCTGGTGTATTCACATTAATGCACCAGATATCACGAGTCTCATCGTAAAATGGAATAATGGTTAATCAATACGAATAACCAGGGTGCCTAAATTTGAGGGCATCCTCCAGGATCCTTTGTATTTCCCCGCTGCCCCATTCTTTTCACCCACGCATCTGTGTTGGCCAGTCAGTCCCTCCAGTAGCTTCTTTTGGAATCATCAGCCCATGTCACACCTCCCTGAGACAGGCGCACGCTGACTTCACAGAATCGGGGCTTTTGCTGGCCCCATGAGCATGGGCCGTAGCTTGGAATCCAAACTCAAATCCCTGGCAGCGCAATGACCACAGAGTCATTGGCACATCTCTTTTATAAAATCAGTCTTGTTTCATGGTGTATTACCCAGCATAATGGGGCCCTGATAGAATTCTGAGCCTGTAGGTGCTGCCATAATATAAATAATCAATAATAGTGAAGTATCAGTGCCAAGTTCTCAGGCAGAGGCAAACGCAGCATGGCTCCAGCCTGAGACACATAAGGGACAAGAATGAGTAAAGATAAACTTACCAAATATATTGGCTGACGCTGTGCTAATAAAGCAGAAAAGGGTGCTGAGAAGTAGGGGGTCCATCTTTCAATGCAGGAGATATGACCCCTCCTTATGCTGAGGGATCAAGACCCTGAATGCTCTGCACTAGCTTCTGCCAGACTTTTATAGCAGCCATTGTTTGAACAGATTCACTTATGAGCTGGTAGACTGGGCACTAAGTAGGGTGACTGACGCAGGTTATATTTCTAAGAAAATCATGAGGGCCTCATTCACCTGGAATGTCCCCGTGGATTTCTTCATCAGTCAGCTCTAATCTCCTCTCCAGGGAGCACTTGTACACCTAGTCACCCGAAAGGAGAACGAGCAGAACAAACTGCCAACATACAATGGAGGATACTGGAGGGCTTAATTGAACCAACGTGCAAATTAATTAAAGCACAAAGGACCTAGACTAGGGGTCTCAAACACGCGGCCCGCGGAGTTCTTCCCTGCGGCCTGCCCAGCTCCCCGTGCCCCCCCCTCCCCCAGTTACTTCCGGTCAAAGCCAAACTCCCCTCACCCCCCCACCCCCTCCCCGAGTTATTTTATGTGGCAGCTAAGCTCCCTGCTCCCCAATGTTTGGGGCCAGGTCTCTCCCCCGGCCCTGCCTGCCGCCCCCACGCACCTCCCCCGGCCTCACCTCTGCACCCCCTCCTAACCCCAAACTCCATCCCAGAGCCTGCACCCCCACCCCCTGCCCCAGCCCAGAGCCTTCACCCAGCACCCAAACTCCATCCCAGGGCCTGCACCCCAGACCCCCACCCAAACTCCATCCCAGGGCCTTAGGCAGGTGGGGGTGGAGTTTGGGGGGGCAGGTTCTGGGCACCACCAAAATTTCTACAAACCTGCCGCCCCTGGAAGAGGCCGAGCAGTGGTGGAGTGGTGGTGCAGCCCAGTGCAGTGGGGGGGGGGGGACTTTAACAGAAGTAAATCTAACTAAGTGCATGTTTTGTCCTTTGAGTGAGGTGCATTACTGAGTGTATATATTTTATTAAAACCGCTTGGAAATGACTTGTAGGAGCAGCAGTGATCTGTATGATGCTTAGCACTTTCCAGGGGGGGAGGGAGGAGCACGCTCGGGGGAGGGGGAAAAAAGACAGGGCAGGGGCGGACCTCATGGAAGGGGTGGAGTGGGGGTGGAGCCAGGGCCAGCGAGGGGGGGTGTCAGTGATGCGGCCCTTGGGCCAATGCACCAGTACTCATGTGGCCCTTGTGTTCATTTGAGTTTGAGACCCCTGACCTAGACTTTGCCAAGTGGGAGTTTAGACTGTCATCTGCCATATATTGTGTGCACCTGAACTAAATCATATAGGTTGTGGCTAACTCAGATGTATGGCCGGTGCTAAGCACGTTGCTGGCAGGCAATAAGTGATAAATGTTGCAGCACAGCAAGGGATAATATTTTTCATCCCAGCTGGAAAACGTTTGGCTCCAGACCAGATGCAGTTTAGTCTCTTTTCAGGAGTATACCTGTGTGTGTCTTCACAAAATGGTTCAGCGTCAGTACAGTACAGATCTGCATCTGAAAGACAACCACAGACACACAACCAACACACACTGTCTGCTGTGTTACTGAATTTACATAACTAAAGCTAAACCACCCTTTGTCTGCCTTGTTTAGTCAGAACGTGAGCTCTCTGCCGCAGGGACTGTTCTTACTATGTGACTGTACGGCGCCTAGCATCAGGGGGTCCAGTGGGAGTCGGGGCCTGCAGGCACTATTGCAATACAAACACCACAGAATCAGGTTACCTGGCTTCTATTCCTTCCAGTACAACATGGTTGCGGTGTGACCTTGGGCAAGTCACTTAGCAAAACTGAGGCAACAGAGAAGTTATCTATAAAATAGTAATAATAATACTTAGCTACTTCACAGTGGTGGTGTGAGGCCTCTCTTATTAATACCTGTGAAATATTATGAGATCCTGGCATTGAAATCCCCCTAATGTGTAAATCATCATTAAAATCAAAGGACTTGCCTGCGTAATGCTTACTTCCATTGGCAAGCTTTTGCTTAAGTAATTCCATTGGGACTTGTGTGAGCAGCGCTGACTTATGAGAAGAAAGGTGGCACAGCTGGGCTCACAATCAATATCAGGAGGAGAGGAATTAGGTGGCACAGGCAAGGAGGCAATGAGGTGTTTTCAGATGAGATTTGAAAAGAGATGGAGACAAAGAAGATGAGGCAGCAAAAGAGGCATGGAAAGAGATGCAGAGGAGAAGGCTCTTGCACTAGCAGAGGTGAAGATTGTGTGTAAAGCAATTAAGAGGAGACCAGGGCTAACCGATGAAGGAATAAGGAGGGGAGGAGAAAGGCAAGGCTGTGGAGGGTTTAAAAAGCAAGAAATGTAGTTTTGAAAGGGACTCTGAAATGAATCAAGACCCAGTGGACAAGTGTAAGGCAGGGTGGGAGGGGTTGTACTTATGAGAACGAAGAGCAGGTTGGTGAAGACATTTCCTGGACTGCGGGTGAACTACCTCAGGAGGTGACTTCGTACAGCTTGTGGATTTTGGTGGCTTCAATGAATTTTATCCAAAGAAAGTGGTTTTGTTATTACCTTCTGTGCCCAAGACCCAGGACATGAGGGCCAAGACCTGCTGTGGCTTCTGCAATGCAGAAGAAAGCTTCTATTGTCTGTACAGTAGAAACCGCAGCAGGTCCTGGCTCTTGGGAGCAGAAAGCTATGTAAAAGCTGACCACAGCACATATCTAGCTGAACCAGCCAGATCATTTGCCCAAACTGCTCACTTTTTGAGATGTATTTGATTTACAAATGGAGCCATTTGGGTAAATATTACAGGATCACTGATACCGCTATTACTTTTAGTTCCTCAAAACATCCCCTGGACCATCCCAGTTCAGCCACGAGTGAAACAAAAACCCTTTCAGGGATACCTGACTTGTTGAGCTCTGGCACTCAGCACCACTTGAGCAGAGCTAGATCTGCGTCAAAGCCCAGACATGAATCTTGGTACAGGCACATTCAATGGGATGCGGCAGCTTGTTGGGGCAGGCGAAAGTAGTTTACAGAGCAATTTGCGCAATCCACATTCTTCAAACATGGTTAAAAGTACTTGAAGTCTATGGCCAGCCTGAAATTCAAAACAAATGAACCCCAGCCAATAACATGATAAAAATAGAAAGAGGATGGACTGGTCTATATTGTCATCACCTCAGCATTCTCTCCACTGAAGATGGAAGTACCCCTTAATTTAGTGTAGAAATGACTGGGGGCAGGGGACGGAGAAGGGGGTCTGTTCACTGTTTAGTAGGCCATATTGGCAGACTTCATTCCACGCAGTAATGATTTAGAGGCCATTAAACTACCCCTGGAAACAGTTTCTTAGACTTCCAGTAATGATTTGCAATGACTAAATAAATATAGCCACTCAAACTCTAGACTATGAGCTTTGTTGGGCAATCTCTATTAGGGTTGGGGAAGAAAGGGAATGGAAGGTGCATCGATAAGATGACTTACTAAAACCATGAAAACTTTACGGATAAACGACCTGATTTTCAGTGCAGCCTCAAGTCTCCACTTGTGCATGCACAATTCTCCACACACTTTCTCAGCAGCAACATGTCTGTGCAGTTGTGATGGGGTTTGCATGCACAAGGCTCCATTGGATAAAAGGTTTCTGTGCATGAAAAATGTTATCACCAGTGCCCAGCTGTACACTAGCAGTGTACAAAATGAGGCCTCAATCTGATTACATGAGCCAAACAAAATGGGAGACTCCAATGTGGCTCAGGGAGAACTTTTGGGTTTGCAGTGCCAAACAGCCAACATTGTCAAGTGATGCATACACAGTGGCTGTTTTTTAAAAACGCCATTGCTTTTCCAAGTCTATGCAACCAAAGAGATTTATAACTGAGGGAACAGTCCTCGCCCCCTTCTGACAAGTCCAGGGAAAGTAAAATCGTAGACTGATGTTACTGAGTACCAGCTTTAAAGCTCACAAAAAAGAGGAGTGGAAAGATGCATATTATAGCATTGGCCATACTGTAACAGGCAGTGGGGAGACTTGTTTCTGAGCATGAATCACTTTCCCCAGTCTCTTCTGGTCAGGTTTTGTTTCACGTTGATTTTTGTTTCCGGCTGTGTTTTTTTTTTAAATTAAGATTTCCGATTAATCAAGTTATACAAATTACAGATGATTTGTCACTATATTTCTAAACAGCCTCACTAGCCAATGCAATGTTGTGACATTTTGTTACTCAAGCGAAAGTTGGACATGTTCTGAACATCCAAGGAGCAGAGATGAAGGGGTGAGAATTTCCAGAGTGTAATTTAGCACTCAGGTAAGAAGCGGGGATTTGTAGAGGGGTCTTGTGTTAATTTTTCACACAATAATTTCCCATCGCGTGCCTAACAGTTCATGAAAAAAAGCAGTCTGCTTCATTGTCTCAGCAATATAGATGGTCAGAGTCACAGAGTTTAAGGCTAGGAGGGACCACCAGATCATCTAGTCTGAGCTTCTGTATATCACAGGCCACCAGCATCACCCACCACCCACACGCCAAACCCAACAACCAGAATTAGACCAAAGTACAGTAAAACCTTTAGCGACTATCTCTGAAGAGACTAACAGACGTATTGGAGCATAAGCTTTCGTGTATGTCTGTTAGTCTATAAGGTGCCACAGGACTCTGTCGCTTTTTACAGATCCAGACTAACACGGCTACCCCTCTGATACCTCTGAAGAGAGACCTCTTGTCACGAGTGACTACTTGCAGAGGCCACAGAACATTTTCCCCTATAATTTAACTGTGAAGAAACTGTGCAGAGAGACGACCTGTCATCTGTGACCAGTGACCACATTTTCTTACTCCCATCAATAAAAAAAACCTATTAAAGGAATGGATCTTCCTCACTTCTGCGCCACTGCTGGCGGCGGTACTGCCTTCAGAGCTGGGCGGCTAGTCAGCAGCTACTGCTCTCCATCCGCCCAGCTGTGAAGGGAGTGATGGCTGCTGCCTAGGTGCCCAGCTCTCAAGGCAGAGCTGCTGTCAGGCGAGCGCAAAAGTAAGGGTGGCATGGCATTGTATTGCCACCTTTACTTCTGTCTGCTGTCTGTCTGTCTGTGGTGCTGCCTTCAGAGCTGGGAGCCTGGCCAGCAACTGCCAGTCCCCAAGCCACACAGCTCTGAAGGCAGCGCAGAAGTAAGGATGGCAACACCACGTCCCCTCTACAATAGGCTTGCTATCCCCTTTTGGGTCAGGACCCCCAGTTTGAGAAATGCTCCGTACTTTTGTATACTGTACGGTACTACTGTATTAATAAATCCAAGAGATTTTAAATACAGTACAGTACTGTATTGCATAAATGTAATGTTAATTTAAAAGGCAATTAAAGTTAAACATGAAACATTGGAAACCATTTTCAGAGTGGTAGCCATGTTAGTCTATATCAGCAAAAACAACGAGGAGCACTTGTGGCACCTTAGGGACTAACAAATTTATTTGGGCATAAGCTTTCGTGGGCTACAGCCCACAACTATTTCACATTTGGGGACAATCTATTCCTTTCAAGACAACGGCACTGCTATGGGTACCCACATGGCCCCACAGTATGCCAACATTTTTAAGGCTGACTTAGAACAACACTTCCTCAGCTCTTGTCCCTAACGCCCCTACTCTACTTACACTACATTGATGACATCATCATCTGGACCCATGGAAAAGAAGCCCTTAAGGAATTCCACCAGGATTTCAACAATTTCCATCCCACCATCAACCTCAGCCTGGACCAGTCCACACAAGAGATCTACTTTCTGGACACTACTGTGCAAATAAGTGATGGTCACATAAACATCACCCTATATCGGAAACCTACTGACCGCTATACTTATCTACATGCCTCCAGCTTTCACCTAGACCACATCACACAATCCATTATCTACAGGCAAGCTCTAAAATACAACCGCATTTGCTCCAATCTTTCAGACAGAGACAAACACCTACAGGATTTCTATCAAGCATTCTTAAAACTACAATACCCACCTGCTGAAGTGAAGAAACAGATTGACAGAGCCAGAAGAGAACCCAAAAGTCACCTACTACAGGACAGGCCCAACAAAGAAAGTAACAGAACGCCACTAGCTGTCACCTTCAGCCCCCAACAAAAACCTCTCCAGCGCATATCAAGGATCTACAACCTATTCTGAAGGACAATCCCTCATTCTCACAGATCTTGGGAGACAGACCAATCCTTGCTTACAGACAGCCCCCCAACCTGAAGCAAAATATTCACCAGCAACTACAAACCACACAACAAAAACACTAACCCAGGAACCTATCCTTTCAACAAATCCCATTGCCAACTCTGTCCACATATCTATTCAAGGGACATCATCATAGGACTTAATCACATCAGCAACACATCAGAGGCTCGTTCACCGGCACCGGCACATCTACCAATGTGATATATGTCATCATGTGCCAGCAATGCCCCTCTACCATGTGCATTGGCCAAACCAGACAGTCTCTATGCAAAAGAATAAATGGACACAAATCAGACGTCAAGAATTATAACATTCAAAAACTAGTCAAAGAACACTTCAACCTCACTGGACACTCAATTACAGACTTGAAAGTGGCAATTCTTGAACAACAAAAACTTCAAAAGCAGACTCCAATGAGAAACTGCAGAACTGGAATTAATTTGCAAACTGGACACCATCAAATTAGGCCTGAATAAAGACTGGGAGTGGATGGGTCATTACACAAACTAAAAACTATTTCCCCATGCTAATTTTCCCCCCTACTGTTACTCACACCTTCTTTTCAACTGTTTGAAATGGGCCACCCTGATTACCACTACAAAAGTGATTTTTCCTCCTGCTAATAATATCCCACTTTAATTGAATTGTCTCATTAGAATTGGTAAGGCAACCCCCATCTTTTCATGTACTCTGTGTGTGTATATATCTATATCTATATATTTCATTCCTATTGTATTTTCCACTCCATGCATCCGATGAAGTGGGTTTTAGCCCACAAAAGCTTATGCCCAAATAAATTTGTTAGTCTCTAAGGTGCCACAAGTACTCCGCGTTGTTTTTATTGGAAACAATAGTAGCCTCTCTCTACATTGTAAAAGTGCCCATTTTACAGCAAACCTTTGAAGAGAGACCACCTCTTACAAGAGACCACTTTGCTAACTCCCATGAGTGGTTGCTCTTGGTAGGTTTTACTGTACTACAATCCTCAGGAGATTAAATCTTGTGTGCCAAAGGCAGAGAATAGGAGGGACCAAGATGCACCAATGTGCGAGGCTCTTACAATAGCAGGGAATTTAGCAAAGCTTTTGATATGCTCTCTCCCACAGTATTCTTTCCAGCAAGTTAAAGAAGCATGGATTGGATGAACGGACTGTGAGGTGGCTAGAAAGCTGGCTAGAAAGTCTGGCTCAATGGGTAGTGATCAAAGGTTTGATGTCTAGTTGGCAGCCAGTATCAAGTGAAGTGCCCCGTGGATCAGTCCTGGGGCTGGTTTTGTTCAGCATCATCATTAATGATCTGGATGATGGGATGGATTGCACCTTCAGCAAGTTCATTGATGACATTTAGCTGGGGGGAGAGGTAAATACGCTGGAGGGTAGGGATAGGGTACAGAGTGACCTAGACAAATTGGAGGATTGGGCCAAAAGAAATCTGATAAGGTTCAACAAGGACAAGTGCAGAGTCCTGCATGTAGGATAGAAGAATCCCATGCACCACTACAGGCTGGGAACCAACTGGCTAAGCAGCAGTTCTGCAGAAAAGGACCTGGGGATTACAGTGAATGAGAAGCTGGATATGAGTCAGCAGTGTGCCCTTGTTGCCAAGAAGGCTAACAGCATATTGGGTTGCATAAGTAGGAACATTGCCAGCAGATCGAGGGAAGTGATTATTCCCCTCTCTTCGGCACTGGTGAGGCCACATCTGGAGTATTGTATCCACTTTTGGGCCCCCCACAGAAAGGATGTGGACAAATTGGAGAGTTCAGCGGAGGGCAATAACAGTGATTAGAAGGCTGGGGCAAATGACTTATGAGAAGAGGCTGAGGGAACTGGACTTATTTAGTCTGTAGAAAAGAAGAGTGAGGTGGGATTTGATAGCAGCCTATCCCCCCTATAGTGAGGGGGATTCCAAAGAGGATGGAGCTCAGCTGATCTCAGTGGTGGCAGATAACAGAACAAGGAGCAATGGTCTCAAGTTGCAGTGAGGGAGGTCTAGGTTGGATATTAGGAAAAACTATTTCACTAGGAGGGTGGTGAAGCACTGGAATGCATTACCTAGGGAGGTGGTGGAATCTCCTTCCTTAGAGGTTTTTAAGGCCCGGCTTGACAAAGCCCTGGCTGGGATGATTTAGTTGGGGATTGGTCCTGCTTTGAGCAGGGGGTTGCACTAGAAACCTCCTGAGATCTCTTCCAGCCCTAATCTTCTATGATTCTATGAACAGAGATATACCCAGATGATCCTAGCAACTGACCCCGCATACCATGCTAGAGGAAAAGTGAAAAAACTCCCAAAGGTCCCTCCCAATCTGATCTTCCTGACACCACATATGGCAATCAGTTAGAACCTGAGCATGTGAGCATGAACCAGACAGCCAAGCATCTCCAGCCATGACCCTCTCTGATGCTTCAAAGGAGAGAGATAGGTATAATGACTTTCCTCTCATGTATTATTTTAGTGACCTTGTGCAGTTTTTCAGATTGCCATTGTATGCCTCTTTTAGCTAATACAAAAGCTAAATGTATAGAACTGTGTGTATTTACCCCTAGGTATGTCTGAAAAGGTGAAGGAAGTAGAATCCACTGGAGTTTCAACCCAAATGGGAGCGTATTAAGGAGACAGTCCAGACATAATGAAGCAGATGCACCTCCATTCATTTCAATAATGGTGCAGCTGCTTACAGTAGGGTCTGAATTTGGCCCCGCCCCACTATCTTTCAGATTTGAAAGGACACTTCATTTGAAGGTACCCTCCCATTTTATATCTCTGACAAATTCGGTTGAAAGGAGACAAGTATAGAAAGGTTAAGTAGACGTGTTGCAAAGTGCTGTAACAGTAATCAATGTCTTGTCTCTCTGAATGTAATCAATGAATTATGTGTACACAAAACTAGTTGACAGGCTTTATACAATTAAGTCACAGTTCCCTAATGCTCCAGAGTATATAAAGCATAGATCAGTTTGTTGAAACTGTTAGTTCACCAAAAGGGAGCCCAGGCACTTAACCAATCTCAATAGGCCTTTATTGTGAGTATATTAGAATGCAATCAACATTATTGCTATTATAAAACAAACCATAAAAGAAAATACCTTGCTTCTCTCATGGAAGATTAAGGAGCTCAGTGCTGCCTCTCTCAGACCTTTCAGTGACAATGCATTGAGAGGCACTAACTGAATGGAGACGGTTGTGAGCAAGTCTAAAAAAGACTGAGTAGGTGTTTAATCACTTAATTTGTATTAGACTAGATTTTAGTTAATCAACCAATCCCTAGAAAACTGTGCTAACCCGTCTACTGTTAATAGCATCCCAAATGCACATACACTCTGTCTTGATTATATAGCATGTTTTGGAAGTTTATTATATTCATGTTTTCTGCACGATTTCATTTTCTCTATGTACATTTCACATTTTTCCAGTAGTTATGAGTTGCCCAGGCTGGTGCAGAACGTCTGCCAGACAAACACTCTTTTCTTTATTCTAGTGTATTTTCACCATTGTCAAGTGCTCCATACCTATTCTCCAAGGGTACGTCTATACTTACCGCCGGGTGCGGTGGTAAGCAATCGATTTTTTGGGATTGATTTATCGCGTCTTGTCTAGACGCGTTAAATCGATCCCGGAAGTGCTCGCCGTCTACGCCGGTACTCCTGCTCCGCGAGAGGAGTACGCGGAGTTGACGGGGGAGCCTGCCTGCCGCATGTTGACCCGCGGTAAGTTCTAACTAAGATACTTTGACTTCAGCTACGTGAATAACGCTGAAGTTGCGTATCTTAGTTCGAAGTGGGGGGTTAGTGTGGACCAGCCCCTAGTATAACAAATACACACAGTGTATATAACGCTTATTGCTAAAGACACCACCCCCATCCCCAGTGCTTGGGACACCACATAGCATAACAAAACCATTTTTAAATATACATGAAAGCATTGTAACAAAAATCACCCTTGTTAAAGTGATCAACTAAACCCATTACATGGTGACTCAACACAAAAAAAAAAGGTAAAATAAAACACAGGCGCAATGGTCATCCCCAAAATAAAAAAAACAACCTCTTGACTTTAACAAATGCTCTCTAAAAGGAGGGAACATCCTGAAAGATTTCACAAGGCGTAAAGTGGGGGTGGGGTAGAAAAGAGGTTCCATGTTTGGGACTTGCCCCAGCAAAGGTACATTGTGGTATGAGGGTAGGATCACTACAGGCAAGTGTGTGAGAACTTATATACCCATCAGGACCTGCAATAAAGTTAAGGCTGCCCAGCATTTCCAATTATAAAGACCTATTTTCAGCTGCTTCTAACTGCAAACTTTAACCATCCAGGCTGAAATTCTCCATGCCAGGGGTTGGTCTGCCTCAGGCTGAGATTTTTTTAAACCTTTCATCAAAATAGTTGTTTCTGAGATCAAAGTTACATTAAATATTTTCTCATGTTAAAAAATCCTTATAGTAGTTTAGTTGAGAAGCTCTAGAGCAGTGGTGGGCAACCTGCGGCCCGGCTGCTGCTTCCCGCAGCGCCCATTGGCTGGGAACAGCAAACCGCGGCCACCAGGAGCTGCGGGTGGCTGTGCCTGTGGACAGTCTATGTAAACAAACTGTCTCGCAGCCTGCCAGTGGATTACCCTGATGGGCCGCAGGTTGCCCACCACTGCTCTAGAGCTTCTATGCCTTGGAGCAAGGGCTAGGAATTTGGCAAGGGAGGGGTGTCAGAAAGATGTTTATTGCAGTGAAAATCCATCCAAATTTGGCCAAATTACAAGCCTCTGAAAGTCACCCTGTGCGTGTGCTCAGCAGAGGTTTATTAGAGACCTACCCAACATTAATCTCAGAAGATTCTGTTTACACTGTGCATATTCCACCTTTCCAAGCTCACTGAGCATGCTCCAGCCCAAGGGTGCATGTGCGGAGCAGAACTTTCCCTACAATTGCCTCCTGCCTCCCCTCCAGGCACCAGAACAAAACATGGAAACCTTCTCTCCAGTGTTTTAAATCATTTCCCAGGTGACAACCAGGCAACAGAGCCTAACTCGACTGCACAAGGCTGAGGAGCGGCAGGGGCAAGCGGAGGGGAAACGGGTGTAAGCTAGAGGATGGACAGAGCACAGAAACAAGATAACAAGGGGACATGCAAATGATGAGCAAAAAGGGTCAAGCTGGGAAGTGGGGGAAAGTGGCAGAAGAGGCCGTATCCACTTGAAAATGCTCCCCTCTAAAATGTAAAACAGAACACAGGGACTGAGGCCTTGGCTACACTCAGAACTTCCCAGCGCTGTCGCGGCAGCGCTGTGAAGCGCGAGTGTAGTCGCGCCGCGAGAGCTCTCTCGCAGCACTGCAAGTACTCCACCTCTCTGAGGGGAATAGCTTGCAGCGCTGCGAGTGAGTGTGCAGCCTGCAGGCTCTGATTACACTGGCGCTTTACAGCGCTGTACTCTCTGCGCTCGGGGGTGGGGGGGGAAATTTCACACCCCTGAGGGCAGCAAGTTGCAGCGCTGTACAGCGCCAGTGTAGCCAAGGCCTGAGTCCCAACATTTGCTGTCTAGCAAATACCCGTGAAATCCATTTGCAAAGTCTCTCATCTTCCTTAGCGGCTGGTTCAGAGAGACTAACAGCCAACTACTATTAGTCGTTACGCTATCAGCTCAAGTGGCAGAAGTTTAAAGGCTCCAACACTGCTGAGTAGCCCTGGGTGTGTCACGGTATGGCTCTGTATGATGGAATTCCTTTTTGTTTTTTTCCCCCCGTTTGTTTTAAAAAACCTTAAATTAAGTTAAAAACTACATTAAAAGAACACTATAAAAGACGGCAAAGTCAAGCATCCTAAAGGTAGGAAATGGCAGAATTAAGCTTGTGTAACCTTAATTTGGCCCCTTTGTGCACATGCATTGTGATACAGTCTTTAGTTACGGCATCACCTACTATTTTTTCCTCAGCACTTCTGCCTTGTTCAGTGCACAGCGCAGATGGTGCGTTGGGAATGAATCAGTTGTGTAGTGAATGAGGCAGTTGTTTGTAAGATGCTTGCCTCATTTGTTGAGGAAGCTGGAAGGCATGTGGCGAATGAGGCAAAGGACTGCAAGATGGGAAAGGATAGTCTTATGATCAAGACAGTTCTGAGAACTGGAACCTATCCTTGCTTCTGCCGCAGAGTTCCTATGTCACTGCAACCAAAATTCACAGGTGGCCACTAATTGGGTTTCTAGGTGCCCACCAGGAAACATCTGGGGGCCTATAATAATAATATATGGAGATATACCTATCTCATAGAACTGGAAGGAACCCTGAAAGGTCACCGAGTCCAGCCCCCTGCCTTCACTAGCAGGAACAAGTACTGATTTTTGCCCCAGATCCTTAAGTGGCCCCCTCAAGGACTGAACTCAACCCTGGGTTTAGCAGGCCAATGCTCAAACCACTGAGCACTTACAACCATAACTCAAGTCAGTGCATGCACTGACCATATAAAGTGCTATAAAAATGCTCTGAAAAAAATCAGGCTCCAAATGTTTCACAAGTTGGGCGCCTGACAATTTTAGCCTTAATCTCTCTACTACTCAGTTTCACATCTTTAAAGTGGGGTTGATGATACCAAGTTACCTTAAAGTTTGTGAAGCATTCTGACACGACAGCGATGTGTGTCATAGAAAAGCTCATGAAGAAATGAATAATTTTGTAGACAGTGCAGGGTTTAAATGGTATGTGGTAAATATTATGCATTTGGCTACCAAATGAACGAGGATAAACAGAAATATTGAAAAGTTACTCATTCAGGGGCACTACCTATCTGTGCATTGAAAGAGGCAGGGTTCCGTGTGGTTAAAAAAAAGTGACACCTTGCAAGTTAAAAGACTAACACAATGCATATGGCAGAAGAAGGCTGAATTGCATAGGCAACCTTAATTCAGACATTGCCTAACTTTTGATTACTTAACTTTGAAACCATACAATACTTGACAGTTTTTTATATGTAATATATATTTAAAAGTATAGGCCCTGGCTACATCAGTGACCACCTCCTAGCACCTGCATCTGAGACCACCTCCGGGTCCGCCGCTCATACAACATCCACCTTTTAGGGATAATATTCTCACATCTCATTATAACTTTGCTGTGATGGGCCCAAAGCATGGAACCTCCTTCCCACAACTTTAAATCTCAGTCCATCTCTCTGTTCAATACATTTACAGTTATATGGTATCACAAACATGCATACACACATTGTATAACATAGCACCAGTATGTACTGTATATATTATGTAAATACTATATACTTCATTTCAAATTGTGTATTAATATTTACATTTATTCTGTACAGTACACACAGTACCACATTTAAGGATATGCAGCAAGTGAATAATATACAACAGTATCTTGCATATCCAAAGAGCAAGTAGATCACTTTCAACAGCTGTTAATACTGTGAAATGTGTCTTAAGTAGTCATTTAAGCATCAAATTATACTGTATAAAACATAAGGGTATTTTGTTAAACATAATAGTGGTTGCCATAAAAAATAGTCAACATTTCTTGACAGATTCCTCAGTTACTGTATTTCCTCTTTAAATTATGGAGGTGTCAATCCCTGCTATATAATTAAGATTGAGTTGCGTTTTGGAATTAAGACAGAGCTGTAATATCTCTGATACAATGGTGTGGTAACTGCTGTTGAAGAGACCTTTTAAATAGGTATCATTCTAGAACTGATGTTGACACATTTGCTTTAGAGTTAAAATATTAATAGCATTAACTTACTTCAGACATGACAGAAAAATTAGAGACTTTAGTGGAGGCATTTTTCAATAAGCACCCGGGCATGCTACTTTCTCTCTCAATAATGGTTTTATGATGAAAGTTCAAAACACTAGTTTCAACATCTTTTGTACACAATCCATCTTTGGCACATTTTTCGACTGTCTGAATCCTCAACAGGCATTCAAAAAATTCGAGTTTTTTATGGTCTGTACATTATTTTAATCACTTTTTTACATTTCTGTATAGGACAGGAAGAAAAGTGGAAAATGTAGAGTATGCAGAATAGTTTTAATAAACAGTTTTACATACAGTACCTTACATATAGAACAGTGTGTTTGCAAATTTAAATAATTTTTGAATGTACAGTGGCTTGTACTCTTATCAAAAGGTAAATTCAAGTTTACTGTCTATCGGTTCTAAAATGCATTTATACAGAAAACTAGAACTGATAAACAGTTGTGAGGCATAAAATGTTCAAGTATCTTATGTCATCAATTAAATAGCCTCCTTTTAACAGTCATATTTTACAAATTCCAAAACCTGTACATACATTATTTTCAATTTTATAAACTGCTTGTTAAAAGGTAACATTTCATGTTAACCACCAGTTCTTATAGTTTATAGTAATAAAACTAGACATGTGTAGATATAAATATCTATATAGTACGTACATATGAATGTGTGTGTATATACACTTATACCTACACATACATATGTAGCACTGGGTGCAGTGACAACTTACATGAGCACAGGCAAAGAGAAGGTCCTGAGCTCAAAATCCAGCAAGAGCTAACAGAGCAACTAGGTTGCCTTTGGTTTCATGATGTTTTACTCACGTATGACTGAAGCTAAAAGTTTTATAAAAACATCTTAGATAATGTATCTTTGCGATATTCAATCTAGTGGTTTAGTAATTCACAGCCACAAACAAGCAATTTTTCTGCTCTTGTCATTCCTCATCCCAGATGAGGTTGGTAAAGATTCAGAGGGCTAACACCAAGCTGACAAAAATGTACTTTGAATCCTGAATACTGCAATAGAACGTAAAAAAATATAAACTAGATACAATTTTGGATGGATTGCTGGCACCAGGTAGAACTTTTGAAAAAAAACTCTTCAGGTATTTCACTATCTTCAAACTGTCATCCCAGTGGTTTTAGTATTATTTGGCACATCTGACCACTGTTTGCCACTTACGTTTTTAAAAGAGCCTAAGGGTGCTGTAATGAGGATTTCCATTAAAAAAAAATATTTATAAGGAGACCACCACATACTGTTTCTTTCAAAAGTGAGGCAAATGTTTTCATTTTCCTGAATAACACTAATTAGACAAGAAATAGTTCCTGGGCTGCAAAAGATCAGTTACCTGCCTAAAACTTTGGGGGTGGACCAACTGTAGAGAGGCTATGGATCTCTCTGTGTCTGTATTTTCATTAGCAATGGGAGAAAAAAAAAATTATGGATGTATGTTTTTCCCACTGACTTTGGCTCTTTCTGCTACGGACTATAAAATTATAGTATTTTCCATTACAGAGATTTCTTGAACCTTCTTGTATGACCTGAAGGAGAAATTCTGCCATTTCAATGTTCCTCAATATGTGACATATTGTAATTTGCATCTTGAACATAGCGTATTTAGCTTTTCAGTGTCAATTTCCTTAATCTAGATTTCCTTTCCTTTCTCCAAAGCGTCAGGCTAAAAATGTAATCGGCACAGAACCAGACAAATATCCAGCTTTTTGCTGTCCTCCTGCCAGTCTTGTGGCTAATAAGAAAATTCACTGTAGAGAGCCTATTTTTATTCCTTTATTCTTCCTTTTGTCATACAGAGCACAGCGTGGCTATTTGTTGTACTTTCCCCATGTCAATTAAGAGCTGTTTGATACGTCGCTTGAGTTGAGGCAGTCTTGCAAGAGGATCTGGAGGTTCCAGCTCTCCAGTGAAGTCAAGCCAGCTTTCTAAAACTACATCGAGAAAAATGTAAAGAAGAGTTTGATTAGAAAGGGATCTTCGGAAAAAGTGCTCAACCCTCCAAAGCTAGGTGTGTTGAAATGCTGTAAGGGCCATATCTTAGTGCCATTGAAGTCAGTAGCAAAATACTTGAGGACCTCAACCTGACTAGGATTTGGTCCTAACTTGTCAACCGAAATTTAAATGGCTATTGTGCCCCACCCATGGCTCCATGCAAACCAGATGTGAGACTGCCAATGATACACCTCAGAATATTTCATGGCCAAATTCGCTGCCCAGATGAAGAGCAGCCGATCATAAAAATTCAGAATACTTACACTATGTGTTGCGAGACGTTCTGTATTTGGGTTTTTAGGCTCATACCCTTTCCAAACCTACTTCTCCCGTATGCTATTGAACATGGACCAGCACCTATCCTTGTAAATGCTGCCAACTTGCCAAGCCTGAGGGCAGCAGGTAATTTGCATAAAATGGAGCATGCCTCTGCCATATGAATCATAAATATGAAGGTGCAACTTACAGACACTCAGATCATTATTTAAATTAAGATATATTTTCTGAAGAACCAAATAATTCAGTGCTCCATGGAAATTTTTATTCTTTTAAGCAGTTTAAAGTGGTCCCCCTTATTAATCCTTCCAATTGCCTTGATAGCTAAATTCCAGTAATATAAAGGTACGCTAGGCCAAATTAGCCAACAATGTGTTGATGATACACATACAAAGAAGAGACTCCAGCTCACTGTCTCAGTTGTCACGGTTCTGCGGTAGTAAAAACTCAACAGGAATAAAAGGCTGTGAAGACTCACTTCTGTCTCTAACTTTAACGTATCACTAAACAAAAACAGGGAGCAGGTGATATAATGTGGTTCCATTTTTAGACAGTCACTTTCAGAATGGAATCTCACTAACTTCTGAGTGAATTTCAGTGCTCATAAAAAAGAGGGATGGCAAGAGTCTAATCCCATTTTTCTAGAAACATGGTCAATGTACATGCAATCTGATCATAAATATTCCATCAGGGCTAACACTATTTTGTTTTAGGTAAGAAATAATTAAAGACACAATAACTACACTTTGTTCAAACTCTCTTCATTTGTAAAGAGAGACTCTACATGTGAAAACTAGGGCTGTCAAGCGATTAAAAAAATTACTAGCGATTAATCGCAGTTTTAATCGCACTGTTAAACAATAATAGAATACCATTTATTTAAAATTTGTGGATGTTTTCTATATTTTCAAATATAGCCTAGGGGCTCAGAGCTTCAGACTCTGCTGCCACGCCTGGAGCTCTGGGCTGGAGCTTCACCCTCCCACCCCGCCCAGAGGTATGCGATTAACACGTTAAAAAAATGAACACGTTAATTTTGTTTTCAGTTAATTGCAGGCGTTAATGGCAATTAATTTACAGCCGAATGCCTTCATTCTACTACAACACGTAGTTCTGCTGCATAATTGTTGTGCGAATTTGTTGTTATGAAGCCTGGTCTGCCGCCTTCATCCAGGCTATTACCAGTTAGTTTGTAAACCACAGCTGAAGATGAAGACTTCTTATCTCCTCCTCAGGTAACTGATGGATACTATTGCCCAAACAAATACTAGCAACTTCAGGAGATGCTGTGGATTAGTAGGCAGAGCATTGGAGCAGGAGCCTGCTACTTCATGGTCTCACTGTGTGGCCTTGGGCAAGCCATGTTGGCCCATGTTTTTGAATGACTGCTAATGCTGCATGCCTAGGCTTGACTCCAGACATTCTGAATACTCGTTACCTCAGTGGATGTTGCAAAGGCGCAATATCTCTGAAAATCAGACGCTGGGTGTCCGAGAACACCCAAAATTATAAATACCTTTGAAAATTTGAGCCTTAATCGCTATCTTAGTCATCTACATGACGGGGTAATGGGAGACTTATTGTTCTTCATTTAATGCTTTGAATGTTCAAAGCTCTACACAGATTAATGTCAATACTTTGTAACAATGTAATTACCATCAACTTCCTTTTCAATAAGATCCATTCTGCTGGTGACTTCATTCTGTACATTCTCTATGTGGGTCAGGAGATTTAGCTGCCATTGAAGATGTGAATCCACTTGTTCTTCTGATCCTTTTTTTTCATTACAGGCACACACCACATTCCCTTCAGCAGTGTTCTTCTCCATAGGACCAACAAAAATCAACAAAGTTAGCACTTAATAAATGCTTTATTCTCATTTTACCACTTGGATTCTGGTTTTGATTTCAATACTTGGTACAAATGCCCTGAATGATGGAGTTTTTAATTGTACCACTATTTCACAAAAACATAAACATGCATATTGGTATGCAGTTTTTAAGAACATTAGTGGGGAATAACTGCAATACAAATGTCAAACAAATGAGTACATCTAGCTTTCAGGATTACCACAGAGACAGATGAGTGTTAGCAGAAAACACAGGAAGTAGTGTTAAATTCACAAGATCTTGTACCCAGTTTAGTGCAATTGGAGTGCCCACGTCTCACCACTCTGCTACATAAACTTCTAACTCTTAATTCATGAAGTGCTGAATGCACCAGTGAGCCATTATCCAATTCAAGCAAGAGTCCAGGATTTTTTTGTGTTTGCTGTCCAATAGAGGATGAAGTGAAAATACAAAAATGGAATTATATCTAAAATCCCAAAGTTCGCCTGTTAAATTTATTTCAAAGTTCATAGCATATGGACAGATTTAAAACAAAAGTACATTCCTCCTTCAGACTACTGTCATCCTGTGTAACTTGCTAACACAGTTAGATCACATGGCTGGAGTATTAAAAGGGGCCAGATAATTGTATGACCAGTAACACGTGTAGTTATGAGAACTGAAAGCAAATCTAATGGCTTTCTTCCCATGTGTATTATTCCATAAGAAGTCAGGTATATTCCTGTGAAGCCTCAGGTAATAGCTAGGAACAAAGATAGGATACCCGATTTAACAGCTCAATGGGATGAGCTAGAAGAGAAATTCCCATAAATTTATATAAACAGTTGATTTTAATTGTAAAATCCTATAATCCCACATATACTGAAGCTGTCTGACTATTGGTGATTATTGCATTTCACAGACAGAAATTCAAAGACCGTGCTAGTTTGATAGTACACTTGTTAGTCACTTCAGTGCAGGCCAGCTGCCACAGAAAGGAGTGAATGGTATTATGTATATATTGATAGACCTGTTTGAGAAACCCACATTCTTGAGACTATTTTGCATCTGAAAAGTTTTTTCCTGCAAAAGTGGCCTGAAATGATTTATTTAACAAAAAAGTTCTCTGCTTGTTTTTCTTAAGCTTTAGAAATATGAATACCACCAAATCTGGACTTCCCAGCTTTTGCTGGGAGGATCTATGGGTGGGTCCTGGAGATGACATACTAGTATTAACACTTGCAAGGGGGACAAGCTACTTAAGTAAATGGACATTGTTGGCATAAGAACAAACGACATGTGAGATCAGGGAGGGCATTCTAGCAGTAAGGGGCAGCGCACAAGAAACATTGGTGGAGAAGGATACAAAAGAAACATGATGGAAATATGCAGGGCGGGACAGGACTTTGTAAAGGCTTAAGAGTCAGGAGTGAGGAAACCATGTCAGGGGCTGTTCATAAATGACAGAACATGTTTTGGTGAGACACGGTGGGTGAGGTAATATCTTTAATGGGACCAACTTCTGTTGGTCAAAGAGAGAAACTTTCAACCTACACAGAGATCTTCATTTTTTGGCAATTTTCAAGACCTCCTCCAGCCCCCTGTAACACTTTGTAACACTGAAACAAACCTGCAAAACTAAGGACCCATCCACCCTGAATGCGTTTTGTTATTTACAATCTATGATGTTTAAGGAGAAGCAGAACTAATAAAAAGGGACTCAAAATTGGATATCATCTGAGTGTATTGTGACAAAGTTCCTCCTCTATCTTGGTGGGTCCTGCGCTTATTGGCGGATTTTCTTGCCTCAGAGATTCACCATATGGGTTGGGGAACAGCCCAGAGCCCTTCCCCTCTGGAAGAACCCACAGTCCAGGTCAATTGGGAGGTTTGGGGGGAACCCGGGCCCACCCTCTACTCCGGGTTCCAGCCCAGGGCCCTGTGGACTGCAGCTGTCTATAGTGTCTCCTGTAACAGCTGCATGACAGCTACAACTCCCTGGGCTACTTCCCCATGGCCTCCTCCAAACACCTTACTTATTCTCACCACAGGACCTTCCTCCTGGTGTCTGTTAAGGCTTGTGCTCCTCAGTTCTCCAGCAGCACACCCTCTCACTCTCAGCTCCTTGTGCCTCTTGCTCCCAGCTCCTCAAACTCGCACCACAAACTGAAGTGAGCTCCTTTTAAAACCCAGGTGCCCTGATTAGCCTGCCTTAATTGATTCTAGCAGCTTCTTAATTGGCTCCAGGTGTCCTAATTAGCCTGTCTGCCTTAACTGGTTCTAGCAGGTTCCTGATTACTCTAGTGCAGCTCCTGCTCTGGTCACTCAGGGAACAGAAAACTACTCATCCATTGACCAGTATATTTGCCCTCTACCAGACTCCTGTACCCCACTCGTCTGGGTCTGTCACAGTATGAAAGAGAAGATTGGCAGTAGAACTGTGCATAGACTGGAGACGTGGAAACAAGAATCGGAAAGGCCAAAGGTTGCAATAGTTTAGGAGGGACATTGCCAAGGCATAGTCAAAGGTTCAAGGAAGAAAGGTGGAGAGGAGAGCTGTAGCAAATATAGCTGCTCTTGAATTAGTTCAAAACAGTTACAGATAATTCAAATCGTGCCTCAAGCCAACTTGAAAACAGCTGAAATCAAAATTAGGATAAATGCAAAATGGTTTACACAGGAAATAGGGATGTAAAATCTTAACCGTCTAACCAGTAAGCATTAGTCTTACCGTTACGAAACGGAGGAAGGTCAGGGGTTGATATGTGCCAACAAATAATTATGGAGTCCCAAATGAAAAGTACTCTATAGTGCTCGGAAAGTAGTGGAAAAGAAAGGAAAGGAAAGGAAAGGAAAGGAAAGGAAAGGAAAGGACTAGCTGACCCAACAGGTTCCCCTTCCTAATAAACAGTAAACAAAAGTCAGTGAAGTCATAGCTGAGATTCTCAAGGAAGCCTGAATTCTGCATAAATGGATATATGGATTGTTTTTTCAAGATATGACACTATTCAGCAATATTTCATATTGCTGAATGTGTCCTTACTGCACACATTCAATGTGTTAACTATATTATTTAATAAACAATTAACTCCAAACAAGGTGAACTGGAGTTCTTCATTAAAAAATATAGAACTTATGTGCCACCTTTAAAAACAAACAATCTATGTTTGTGACACCAGAGCACCAAGAGAAAAAAAAAAGTATCTGAATAATTTTTTTTAATGGGGGAGACAAGTGAGTGAGTCGAAGTGTTTTATTTATTTTCAAATACTTGGGTATCTCAAAAAGCTTAAGAGGTTTTTTTGTTTTGTTTTAAGAGAGTTTCTAGAGTAAAACCAGACACTTTCAGCCCTCCTGCTCAAAGCAATGGTATCAAGAAGTTACAAGCAACCGAAAACGGATTTAGAGATGTGGGTACGACCTTTACTATAGCATCACTAATATAAAGCTATAGAAAAATCAGCTCTGTATAGATTAGATGGGATTTACATTTCAAAGAACTCTGACTAAAACATTTGTTAGAAATCCTGACATGAGCAGAAACAAGCTTAGTTAATTGTTAACCTATATGACTGAATTCTGGGGGGAAGTTTGGTGTTAAAAGAAAAATATAGACCAACAGTAAATATAATTAGAAATCCAGGTTTTAAAAACTGTTAAGAGACCTAAGGACAACAGAGAGAAACTAACAATTTGCTCTTCAACCAATTCCTTCTGATACAAGAAAGAAAACAGGTTCTGCTTATACTCCTCATTTTAAATACAGGGAACCTCTCTCAAACCAGTCGAATCTTTCAAAATGGGGGGGAAAGAAAATAAAAAAAAGTGCAACCACAAACTTTCCTTGAATACAAGAAATCTAGATGTACTGGAACAACTTAGTTATATTAACAGAACAACCTTCCTATAAGCAGAAATCCACTGTAGCTGGGTTTACAAATTTGCAATTAATGAATTAAGAACATAAGAACGGCCATAGTGGGTCAGACCAAAAGTCGATCTAGCCCAGTATCATATCTTCCGACAGTGGCCAATGCCAGGTGCCCCAGATGGAATGAACAGAATAGGTAATCATCAAGTGATCCATCCTGTCGCCCATTCCCAGCTTCTGGCAAATAGAGGCGAGGGACACCATGCTGGCTAATAACCATTGATTGACCTATCCTCCATGAACTTATTTTGCTCTTTTTTGAACCCGGTTATAGTCTTGGCCTTCACAACAAACTCTGGCAAGGAGTTCCACAGGTTAACTGTGTGTTGTGTGAAAAAATACTTCCTTTTGTTTGTTTTAAACCTGCTGCCTATTAATTTTACTTGCTGACTCCTAGGTTATTGTGTTATGAGAAGCAGTAAATAACAAACACTTACTTACTTTCTTCACGTCAGTCATGATTTTATAGACCTCAATCATATCCCCCCTTAGTCATCTCTTTTCCAAGCTGAAAAGTTCCAGTCTTATTAATCTCTCCTCATACGGAAGCCGTTCCATACCACTAATAATTTTTGTTGCCCTTTTTTGAACCTTTTCCAATTTAAACGTATCTTTTTTGAGATGGGGCGACCACATCTGCCTGTAGTATTTAAGATGTGGGCATACCATGGATTTATATAGAGGCAATATGATATTTTCTGTCTTATTATCTATCCCTTTCTTAATGATTCCCAACATTCTGTTCGCCTTTTTGACAGCCGCTGCATATTGATTGGAAGTTTTTAGTGAAATATCCACAATGACTCCAAGTTCTTTCTTGAGTGGTAACAGCTAATTTAGACCCCATCATTTTATATGTATAGCTGGGATTATGTTTTCCAATGTGCATTACTTTGCATTTATCAGCACTGAACTGCAGCAATCTGAATCCAACCTACTTCACCATAACAAGTTTCACTACATTAAACTTCATTTTAAGTGGGTTGTCTGCCTACCAATAGAACACGCATCAGTTGATAATTCAGTAATGGGCATGCATTTCTAACTATTTTATGAGTTTGACCTTTTTTAAACTCTAAGTTTATACACATGAATGACGAGTTTTACCTGCTCACTCATGCCATCTTCTTTTAAAGAATATTGTGAACAGTTTTTATCATCTGAACAAAATTCCTGATCTTCCTCAAAACTACTCATATCTTCATCATCTGAGCTCACGGGGTCAGTAACTGATTTGCAGTCCTGACCAAAACTCTGTGGTTTCTGGTAACTGTGCTCGCTTGTAACATACGTTTCTTCCATCTTCTGCGGTAAACTAGGGGGTGGTTCTTTATGGCTTTGATTGTGACATGTCCTTTCAGATGGATTAACAGTATCTGGCAAAGTCACTATTTTCTTTTCTACCCCAAATGTCACTTGCTCTTGCTCTTTTCGCACCCCTGAGCAAGCCCAAAGATGAAGATCAGGATGATGTGTATTTCTGGAAAAAAGGGGAGAAGAAAAGTTAGTATAGAATAATCACTTTCAGCAATGAAATCTTTTAAAATTCTCATTTTGGCTGAACTGTATTTACATTAATAGGCAATTTTTTAGGGGAACATCATTGTCAAATGTTTCATCCCGCATTGTTGTGGACCTCTTAATTTTGGGTAAATCTATTATGCCCTGGTCATTTTTAATAAGTGTGTTATGATAAAACAAAAACGCTAATGCTACCGAAGTGTCCAATCCTGTCAGGTGCTGAGCACTATCAACTGCCATTGAAATGGAGGGTTTCCATCGCCTGGCACGACTGGACCAGTAAACTGTACAGTGGAAGTATAATTAGAAAATTATACAAAAGAGAATGTTAAACATTCAGGCCTTTGAAAAAATTACTATATCCCAAATTAGCCAATCACATAACGATTGTTCAGAGGCAAAGCACGGTCTACTAGCTAAAGTACAGCAATGGAGATCTGAGCTCTGTTCTGTACTGATTAACTGTTGGACATTGAGCAAGTAACAACCAATCTGTGACTCAGTTTCCCCTTCTGTAAAATTGGCATAGTAATTCCCAACTTCACACACATATTTAAGAGAATTAATGTAATACTATTTATTAAGGACTTTGAGATGATTAGATACAGGGGAATAGATTGCAGATGGCAGATTTAGGAGCGCAGAAGACTTCATTTCACTTTTAAACTGGATTTCACAGATATTATCACATGCAAATTTTGGATAAAAAATAGTCTTTAGTCTCTTCAAATATTTTTCCTTTGTCTCAGTATTCATCAACAACAGTCAATAATAGGAACACAAATTCACCTTCTAGTGTTTAATGGAGAAAACAATTACATTCCCACTTAGCAATAATTTTTTTTTTCCTCAGGCTTTGTCAAGAAGTGCAGACCCTGGATTCCTCCTCACTGAGCTGAGAGGAAGAAGAGGAACCCAGCTTCTGCCCTGTCACAGAGTGAGCTCCAGAATGCTTCATCATCTATCCAAACAATTCAAATTGTGCCATGACATTTTCAAGAATACACTGCCTAAATGTGTGCGGATATACATCTGCTTGGTCTTTAATATAAAAGTTAAAATGAAAATTATCTTGACATACACACTGAGCTCTCACTTCCTCTATCTAAGGGTACACAGATGGGGAGGAAACACCAGACCCACACTTACTTTAGTATCCCAATCTTCAGCTGCAGTCCATGTAGAATTTCAGTTACGCCATACACATCAGCCAGCAAGTGGTGTGTTGACACTATCTTTTTGGCATTAAGGTGCGAGTAGTTTTCTTTTAAAAATGATAATCCACACATATGCCCATTGTTTAACCAGTCCTTATCGTAAAGATATTTGGCACTCCATCTCTGACCTACGGGTAAACAACAATCAGAATTTATTCTCCAGAAGTGACAACAACAGTCAGGAGTTCTATCCTTAAAATATCTTCCGACATCCTTTCTTTAATCATGGGTTTTCAAAGAAATTCACATCACCTCATATATGACACAGTATATCCTCGGACTTCTAGAAATGACATTTTAAAAGAAAATCAAACAAACCAGCTCAGTACTCAAGCATGAGGAAGTAAAAATATTCTATACCATGATACACCTGTGAACTGAATTTGAAATTAAAGTTTTGAATTAGAATGGTCTTTTCTAAAAAGATATCTGCTTATTGAAAAGATAATTTAAGATACCAAGAACTTAAGATTCAAAGAGAGATGGGACATTTAAATGGATATCAAGAATATCCAGAGTTATGATAATTAACAACAAAAATTTGGAAAAAGCTATTAAACCTGGTGCTTCAAAGCAAGACAATCTAACCTTTAGATCAGGATTTACAGCAGGACTCTACACTTTCCTCTGAAATATATCATACTGACCCCTCTCAGAGATAGATATTGGACTAGATGAACCTTGGGTCTGATCGAGTCTGGTGACTTCTGTTTCTAAACCACAAGTATGAGTAAACCCTAAGTAACTTAACTAATCATCTTACTTTTATACCAATTTAATAAATCATAATAATAATTGTATCCCTAATTATTCCCAGAACTATATAGGACTTTCACTCTGCAACTGTTAAAAATAATTACTCACCTTCTTGTTACTGTTGTTCTTTGAAATGTGTTGTGTGTCCAACATGCTGTAAATATGCGCATCACAGCAAGGTGTTGGAGTGTTTTCCCTAGTCGTACCTGGAGGGGAGGCCCTGCCCATTCTTTGGCTTCCTCATTCTCTGAACTGAGGGTATAAAGTCGCCCCAACCATCCTTCAGTTCCTTTGCACTGGGATCCCGATTATAGACGCCAATGCTTGGAGTTTGAGGATGAGCCATGTAATGGACATATGCAACACATCTCAAAGAACATCAGTTACAGGAAAACGAGTGTCTGCTTTTTCTTCTTTGAGTGCTTGCATATGTCCATTATACTGCTGGTGACCCCCAAGCCATTGTCATCGATTCCAAGGCCAGAAGGGATCATTGTGATCATCTAGGTTGACCTCCTGTGTAACACAGGTCATAGAACTTCCCTAACATAATCCCTAGAGCAGATTTTTTAGAAAAACATCCCATCTTGATTTTAAAATGGTCAGTGATGGAGAATCCACCACAACCCTTGGTAAATTGTTCCAATGGTTAATTACTCTCGCTGCTAAAAATTTACACTTTATTTCTAGTCTGAATTTGTCTAGCTTCAGCTTGTAGCCATTGCATCAGGTTACACCTTTCAGCGGCAGTGTGGCTTGCCAAATTTATGGAGGGAATGGTATGATGAGATTTCCTATAATGGCATGTAACTGATCTACAACTGCTAACAGCAAATCTCTCTAATGGCCAGTGATGGGACATTACATGGGGCGGGCTCTGATTTACTACAGCAAATACTTTTCCACATGTCTGGCTATTGGGTCTTGCTCAAATGCTCAGGGTTTAACTGACTGCCATATTTGGGATCAGGAAGGGATTTTTCCACAGGTCTGATTGACAGAGACCCTGGGAGTTTCTGCCTTCCTCTGCAGCATGGGGCATGGGTCACTTGCAGGTTTAAACTAGCGTAAATGGTGGATTCTCTGTAACTTGAAGTCTTTAAATCGTGATTTGAGAACTTCAGTAACAGTCAGAGGTTGAGTATTACAGGAGAGGGTGGTTGAGATGTGCAAGAGGTCAGACTAGAACAGATGATCACGATGGCCCCTTCTGGCCTTAAAGTCTATGAGTCTATGAGGAAGCATTGAAGGCTTCCTAGCTATCAGTACTGTGCGATGCCATGAAGGTTTAGATATTGTCATGGAGGAGGCAGATGAATGGGGTACCGGACCTGAGACAGATGAGGACGTAACAGACCCTACCGTCAGTACCGATAAGATAAGGAACAGGGCTGGTGGAGGAGCTTTGGCCTGAATCAGTGATGATGTCAGTACTGAAAAATACATCTCTCACAGCTGCATAGACCTCTGGTGTTGTCAGACTGGGTCTCTAACATGACCCTTGCCCAAGCACTTTAAACAGTGGAGAGTGCAGGTTACTGACAGGCATTGGCAGATGACAGCTGGAGTGGGGCTTAAAAACAGGGGACTGTCACATAGGCTCCCCTGGTACTGGGCAAGTCCCAGAAGCCAGCAGGATCCACAGAAAACAAAATAAATTTGATTAAAGAGAAAAGAAACATCTAAAGGATGAAACAATAAGTATCACTATGTAAAAGCTAACTAATTGCAACTTTGTTCGCAAAGGAACGAGGCTGTAAGCACAGAAACGCTCTCACTACCCATCACAGGAAGGAAGAAGGAACTAAAGGATGAGCAGAGTGGCTCCACTCTTTATACCCTTGGTTCAGAGCGCAAGGAAGCAATGGTGTGGGAGGGACTGCCCCTACAGGTGCTGCTAGTGAAAATTCTCCAGCTATGGTGCACGAGAAGTACACACACCTGTAGCATAACGGAAATGCACAAGCACTATAAGAACAAAATTAGATGGAAACTTGCCAGTCCTTACACTAAAATGGTATGCATAGAATTATCCGTGGATAAAAGAACCAGCCTGATGGTAGCCATTAACACCTTCCAGCAAAACACCGTCCATTACCCAGCCCATCCTCCCAATCCAGTGTCAAATGCTGACATCCTGAATGACTCATCTCCTAGACAGAAAGAAAGGGGGGGGGGGGGGGGGGCGGGAAGGGGGCGGAGAAGTGGAGTCAGAGGAGGCAGGCGGGAAGGGAGGATTGGGGCCAAACTGTGTCATCAAATGAGCAGTTCCAAATATTTTAAAGTCAGTGGCACACACTAATTTTATATCTTCAAATGCAAAATTCAGTGTCACATATACACACTAGATTATAAAACTCAAGTGTCTTACAGTCAAAAACATAGGGCTGAATTTTCAAATGTCTGTGCTTAAAGTTAGGTGCCTAAGTCCATAATGGAGACATCTAAATAAATGGCCTATTTTTCAGAGATACTAAGCATCTTCGCCTCCCATGGAAGTCAGTGGCAGTTATGAGTACTTATCACCTCTGCAAATTAGCCCACTTATTTAGGTATCCAAGTATACATTTAAATATGTATATTTTGTTCTCGTTTCTCCATCTGAGAAGATTAAACAGTTACATGAATCTCCAGATGGGTGGGGTAGTGGTTATATGTGAAAAATTTGCCAGAAAGAACTCTAAACTTCCCTCCAAAAACATGTTTCTGCTCTGAAGAATAACTGTAAACATGGCACTGTGAAGTTATTTTTATTGTTTCAATTACTCCCAGAACAAACATACTCAGGTTACAAGTAAAATGGTTTTCAAATCGCCAGTCCTTGAAACTCCTGCTAAAATCTAAAAATCAAGCTGTGTTTCTTCTGACTCGTGCACCATCATCTACAACAGCAATTCTACAGGTAAAATTCTGCCATTGGTTACACAATGAGGTTGCACAGATGTACCTGAATGCAAAAGTAGTCTGGCAATTTGCGCACGCTCAGAGTTCATGTCCAGTGCAGAATTTTTTTTTTTCCTCTGTGGAAAATACATTCGGCCCGAGAAGCACTGGAGTTCCACCTTTCGCCCACCTGAGGCCACTGTTGCGCCAGAACAGACAGCAGCTCACTGACAGGCAGTAACATCCAGCAGCGATCATCACAGCACCCTACCCGCGGAGCCAGGAGATCATGTGGAGGTGGGGGGAAAACAGAGAGAGTGGGACACATGTGGCTGCTGGGGGGGAGAGGGTCACAGACTGGGGTTCAGAAAGGCTAGTGGAGAGACAGACTGGGGTGCGGGCTCAGGAGCTAGTGGGGAGACAGCACTGAGACAGGGGCTGAATGGGAGGGGGTGCAGGGCTACTTGGGAACAGGAGGGGGCTGCAGGTACATATAGGGAACAAGGGGCAGGCACACAGGCAGATGTGCCTGACTGAATGGGAGAGGCTAGACTGGGTCTGCATGGGGGAGGCTCCCCAACTCCCTAATAATCCCCCCCCCCCCCGCAAAAAAATAACCCTGTTCCATACTTCTCTCATCCACATCTAACAACCCTCCAGGTTCACTCACAGGCTCCTTCCCTCTCCCTCAGCTCCTACTCCTGACTCCCGCAAGCCTTTAAGCTGCTTCTGAGGGGTGCGGGAAATACATTTCTGTATTGTAATTTAAATTAATTACTTAAAGTTCTATATTAATATGCCTACTAAGGAATCTATTTGTAAACAAACAAACCAACCAACAAACAAACATTTCCTGAATTTTTTTTGGTTTGTATTGTTACAGACATACTTGCTGACAGGTATTTTGAAATAAATTACTAAAATAATTGAAATTGGCATGATTATATTGTTATTTTAACAGTAAAATATGCAGAATTTTGTAGCATTTTAAAATATTGTCTGTAAAATTTTTAGGTGTAGAATTCCCCCAGAAGTAAAATACATGCAGGGAACAGATTTGGTGAGTAGGCAGGTATTATTTTTACACAAGATCGTCACTTTTCAGAGTATAACTGCTCTTCAAGAGCCTACTCTTTGTGGGAGGTAATTTCTCAATAAGAAAAGAGAGCACTCACTTCTTGTGAACTCATGAGAATGGTAAGTTAACATTTTGAACAAAATGTAAGAATTAGTAACAGAAAAATAAAAGTTGCCACGCAGAACCAAACAGAAAAAAATGTTATAAAAGACTCATCCAGAAAAGTATAACCTACCGGTATCAAACACACAAACATAGGTAAATCCTATTGTGAGTAATGATTATACAATACCATCTGTTTTTAGCAAAAATGTAACACGTAAAAACAACAATTAATTTTGCATGAACCAGTGATTTAACTCATACCTGGTGGGTCCCTGCAGATGTAACAGATGTACTGCTCTGGAATGCTGTCCTCTAATAATCCCATACATACACTATGTTGCCAGCACAGGCATTCTTCACACTACAATCCAAAAGAAACAAGGTAATTCATTATTTGTAAGTCAGTTCTATTTCCAGCCTGTTCAAAATGCAGGGAATAGCAGCTTTCCTTTAGCAGGTGGCTTGAGTTATAGTATCGTACTCATGCAATTTGTATTTGCTGTAGCAAAAACAAGCCATAATTAAGCATAATTTTAGTTTTGAAAGTGACCCCATGGCCACAAATTCTAATCTGGAAAACAAAATGTAGGATTTAACGTCTAACAATATTTTATTATAATAAAATAAGTAATTTAGCACTAAATATTTAGTAGCTGAGCATAAAGACACCAGTATAGGACTATGGCAAAATAGAAATATATAGCAATACACTTCTACCCCGATATAACGCAGTCGTGGGGAGCCAAAAATCCTTACTGCGTTATAGGTGAAACGCTATTATATCGGGGTAGCGGTGGCAGGGCTCCAGTGGTGATTTAAAGAGCCAGGGGCTCCCCGCAGCAGCTGGAGCCCCGGACTGTTTAAAACACCACCGGAAGCCCGCTGCTACCGCACTATATGCGAACCCGTGTTATATCGGGTCACGTTATAGCGGGGTAGAGGTGTATATTATAGCATAACAATGGAAAAGAGAAAACTTCAGTTTTCATTTACAAAGCATCTCTCCAGTGCTTAAGATTTATTTTTAATATTGCACTGATGAAAAAAAATCTAAAAGAAAAAGAAAATGAAAATGAAGAAAGTGTAGAAATAAAGATAGGAAGGGAGCAATACCAAGGTTACAAGGACATAGCAGCATAAGAATGATTGGCCAGTTGACCTGCATTGAGACTAGGTGTGGGAAGTATTAAATTGCCAGTTGAATTTAGAAATGGGTAATAAACAAAACATGAATGGAATAATATTTAATTATGGAGAACTTTAGAAATGAACACTGATCTGTGTCTAAAAGGGTTGATGCAATATTTAAAGATAAAATGGCTACTGGACAGCTTAGGGGACTGGTAATGGATGGAATACAGAGGCTTTCAGCTCTAGGATGCTGCTTCAAATAAAGCCCAGATCAGTCATGACTGCAAATAGCCAATATCCACCTCATCCTATCATAAATTTAAGCACCAACCAAAATGTTCTGCCTTCTTAACATCTCTAAAATACATCCTTTCCTTTCTGTCCACATGACTAGATTACTTGCCCACATCCTAAACATCTACTGCCTTGACTATTGCAGCTTTCTCCCCTCTCGTCTGACACCCATTTTGATCCACCGGTCTATATCTAAAAATGCCACAATCAAAGACATCTCTCTCCTACTACTATGACTACATCAACCCTTTTTTCAAGATCTTCCATAGCTCTTCATCATTTTTTATGCTGAGTTCAACCTTCTTGTTCTTTTCTTCAAGGCCCTACATCATTCAGCTCCCTTCTATTTATCCAACTTGGTCTCTTCTTATGTTCCCTGCCACACATCCACTCCATTCCAATGGAGCCAGCCTAGATACTACCTTCATGTCCTTCTCACTCAGATCACAGTGTCCTTTTCAATACTGCCCCCATATTCTTCAAATGCTTTCCCAAAATCTATTCACCAAGCCACCGTCTTCATAAGATTAGCCATACTGGGTGAGACCAATGGCCATCTAGCCTAGTATCCTGTCTTCCAACAAAAGAGGGTCCTGTGGCACCTTTGAGACTAACAGAAGTACTGGGAGCATAAGCTTTCGTGGGTAAGAACCTCACTTCTTCAGATGCAAGACATCTTGCATCTGAAGAAGTGAGGTTCTTACCCACGAAAGCTTATGCTCCCAGTACTTCTGTTAGTCTCAAAGGTGCCACAGGACCCTCTGTTGCTTTTTACAGATTCAGACTAACACGGCTACCCCTCTGATACATGTCTTCCAACAGTGGCTGGTGCCAGATGCTTCAGAGGAAATGAACAGGGCAATTATCAAGTGATCCAGCTGCTGTTGTCCACTCTCAGTTTGTGGCAGTTAGAGGTTAAGGGACACCCAGAGCATGGGGTTGTTTTTCTAAACATCTAGGCTAATAGCCATTGATGGACTAATCCCCCATGAATTTAGCTAATTCTTTTTTGAACCCAGTTATACTTTTGGCCTTCGTAACATCCCCTGGCAAGGAGTTCCACAGGTTGGCTGTCCATTGTGTGAAGAAGTACTTCCTTATGTTTGTTTTAAACCTGCTGCGTATTAATTTCATTGGGTGACCCCTGGTTCCTGTGTTATGAGAAGGGGTAAATAACATTTCCCTATTCACTTTCTCACACCATTCATGATTTTATAGATGTCTATCATATCCCTCCTTAATCATCTCTTTTCTAAGATGAACTGTCCCAGTCGTTTTAATCTCTCCTCCAATGAAAGTTGTTCCATACCGCTAATCATTTTTGTTGCTCTTCTCTGAATTTTTTCCAATTTTAATATATCACTGCAACTGCCACTACTGTTGGCACATTCAGAGGTGCCAAGGACTGAATGGACACAAACTGTACCAACCTCACTCTTAGAGAGATGATCCTGCACAGAAAAAAATAGAGGCATTGTGTGGAATGCAAAAAGTTTTAACCGCCACCACCTTTTTCTTACCTGTTCTATAGATAGAGAACTTTAGGGATGCCAAGAGAACAAAAATTCACAAGAAAGATTGCAGAGCAAGTGCATTACCTGAATCATGAAGCCATTTTCCTCATCCATTTCACAGATGCATCTAACAATTTCATTGAGAGCATCCTCTTCATCCTGAGATTCTTCAAAATTGGTTGAATCAAAGTCCTGATTGTATTCATCACCACTCAGTAATAAGCTTTCCGTGGAGGAATCATCTAAGAACTCCACATCCGAGAGGTCTAATAAAAACAAATACATCTGAAGTTGTATATGCAAACAGATTTAACGTTGTACATGAATTTAGGACTTAGATGCTGAATGATCCTGCACTACACATAGCGGAAGTCACTCTCAGATTTACTGCTGGAAGATTACACTTCTTGGTGACCTCTACTATATATATAGCAATGCAATGTAGCCACCTTAGAGGTAGGAGTGGCAACATCCAACCAGTGCTCAGCACAATGCAGAACAGCATGAGGAGAGTAAATGTTTTGTTCAATCTGTCATGAAAGTATATACACATTGGTTTAACAACATACAAGCATAAAAAGTTTCACATTTTTACGGCTAAAGTGAATGGCTTGCATTTGGCCTTTTTAGTTCACCTTCTTTCAGAAAAATAAATTTTAAAACAAAATTTCCTATTGTTCAGCCAACCTACTTTCTCCACTCAGGTCGACAGACAGAATGGCTCTTGGATACTGGTATGAAGTGTTCTTCTCTGTAAACATGCTTCGCAGAGTCAGAGAGCTCCCAGAAGAACGTGTGAGTGGAGAGGAACACCTTTCCAAAAACTCAAGAGAACTATCTTCATAATCCGAATAATCTACAAAATTAACATGAACACTGGTTATCTCATGTTATAGCACTCAGAAAAAGTATGTTTGTAAAAGTTCACAAGCCCGAGAATGATGTAAGAAAGTTACATTATGTGCAAAAAAAAAAAAAATGCATTAGTGCATAAATACCAAAATAAAGGGAAACATATTAATATCACACAAACCCCTAAACTGTCTTTTTTACGTATGTATCAATGTAAGCGATATTAAGAACATTATGGTTACCAAGTCAAACAGCAGAGTAATAAAAATTACAAGGTTAAAAATTTCACGCGTGACTTCAACTCTGCCCCTCCTTTTATGTACATACACTGCACCAGACTAATTATATAACTTCTTATTTCTCACTTCATACATACCTGAGATTGTGAGAAAGAACCTTGCAAGACTACCAAAAAGAAAGAATATCGCACTATATCCATAATCAGTGTTCTCCAATTGATCTTTGATTGACTTTTTTGTCAGTTTTTTTCTATCAAACAGTATTGTGTGTATTGGACACATCTTAGAGGGTTTTCACAAATCATGCCTCATCAGCACCTGGTTCTTCCTTCCTTCCCACTGACAATCAAATAATATCCCTGTGGCAACTGCAACAGACTCACATGGAAAATAAAACTAGTAACAATGAACTTTTAACTCCTTCTGATTTGTTCTAGAAATTATGAGCCCCAGTTCTTGAGTTTTTCTTGTTTTGACGTTTGAGAAAAACAGGATCTTTTTTGTCTCACGTTCTTCTCCTGCTTCCCAAATTTCATGCCTAAATCTGTCCAAACGTCTGCTGCTAAGATGATCTTCCTTTTCCAACACACTATGCTTGCCAAATTTTTAAAAATGTTCCCAATTAAGCCATGAACCTGAGGTCTGCTGGAGGGTTATGTGCACATCTCTGCAAATGTTAGGTAATTTTTTTTTAAAAAGATGAACACTTAATTTTCAGAGATACAGAACTACACCTTTGTGCGATATTATAAAAACTCACCCCCCAGCCCCCAATAAACTAGTAATGAGAGAACTTTAAAAAGTTTTGACGTTTGGATAAATATCCGGTTTTGATGCCTCTCTGAAACAACGTAATCCTCTACATGATTTTCAATCCTCTGTTTCCATCCTACTGCTAACTTCTACAGCATCTCCCGTACATTCTGTACTCTTAAAGTCCTGTTTCCTTCCCCTAGAAGTGATTCTCTCCATCCCTTTTTCTTCCACTTTTATTTTTATCTCTACTCCCACACCCAATTCATTCGGTACCTCTCCCCATCCCTGTGTCTGCTGCTGCTGCCACCTTCTCTCCTTTTTCCCTGGAGATCAACTGCAGCACCAACACCACTACCTGGAAGAGCTGAGACAGCAGCTCTACACAGAACAGCTCTGCACAACTGGCCCGAGCCTGCAGCTACAACAGTCATAGGAAACAATACATGGACTGATATTATCCATGCACAGTGAGACTACCTATCGTAGGACATGGAAGTTAAATAATCGTACTCACTGATCATTACTCCAACCTTCTCATCTTCGTTTTTAAAGTATTCCACAGCCCTGCTACCACCATCTACAATAGTTCCATGCTGCATGCTTTGTTCAGGCTTCTCTTCTACATTCTCCCTTTCCACCATAATCCACTGCCAATTCTGTGCTTTCTTCCATATCGCCTCTAAGCTTAGGCTAGTCTCCCAGTCAACATTCCCCAAGAACCTTTACTATCCTTCACACCACTCCTAAATACGATCTACTCCTTGAGATCCATGATCAGTGACAACTGCAATTCTACTGAGTAACTGTGTTAATTGTGTCATCTTCTGTATTGTCTTGAGGTGCTGTGCATTTAGATAGTAACTTTTTTGCCCAGTGTCACCAATGTATAGCAGCATATCCATCTATGATGTGACAAATAACATTGAAATATATTGTGACAAGGGATTCTTTCTTCTTCATCCTCCCGCACTCTTAAGGGCACAGGGCACCCATCAGTTTCCACCATTTATTTTGGTCTTGTGCGGGTCTGTTCAGGCTTCTGAGTGTCATATACTTTCTCTATTGTTCTGTGTAAAGTTGCTCTAGGTTGACCTCTTTTTCTCTTTCCAAGTGGTGTCCATATTATCACTAGCAATGGAAGTCATATTGCTGGCATCCTCAAAGTGTATCCAAAATATGCCCATCGTCATCATCTTACCATATTTGATACTTTAGATTGGTTTGTTCTACTTAGACTTTCTGATACTGCAAGAATCTCTTTCCAATGGACTCATAAGATCTTCATCTTCATTTACTTTCAAATGAGATCTTCTTATCAATTTCTATAGTAGATTTCCATGACTCTGCTTCATTAAAGAGGACGGAATTCAAGCTGGTATTAAAAATTCATGTTTTTAGGTCATTACCAACCATGCTACTTTTCCAAATCTTTTCAAGTTTATGGAAGATGTTTTCTGCTTTTGACATTCATTGCTTCACATCTAGCCTCAATTTCTAGTCAAGAGCTATCTAGAAATTTGAGTAAACAAAATAAATGTAAAAAATACATCTGTTTGGTACATCACCTAAATGAAATGGGAAATCTTCATAAACTGTTTTTTCATTTGTCCAGCTTACACTCAAGTCATCCTTTCCTATACAGCATGCATGAATGTTAATCATTCCTCTATTGCAGATGCCAGAGTATCCTTCTAGTCTTCTCTACTTCACTCACTAGAAATATCTGATAAACTGAAGGTTTCAGCTAACATACATAAGGATTTTCGAAAATATTTTGCTTTCTATGCTCAGAGGAATACCATGCAACACTTGTTCCAATTACAACATCACATTTCCAGAAGATATACTTGTAATTCCAAATCAATAAAATGGCCTATTAGGCCTATTCAGTATAACCTGTACAGTACCCAATATAAACTAATACAAGAAGCCAATTTTCATCGTACAGTCTGTGGTTTGGATGAATAAGTGTTTGCTCACTTCAGAAATCTGCAGTTTATCCTTTAGAAAGTCATGGCCAGAAATTGTGATGAACTAGGAAGTGCTTTACAATACTGTTTTGTCACAATTCTGTTTTACTATATACAGCAGCAACAAAGAATAAATTTTAAGAGATATCAACAAAAGCTGCCCCATTACCATCACTCCTCCCCCTCCCCTTTTAAAAAAATATAATTATACAAAAATAGAACCTTCCCCAGCTTTCCCTTTGTTTAGCGTTGCCTGCCTAGTTAGACCGTAACCTCCTCAAGAGCAGGGACTATGTATTAGGCACACCGTCTGTAAACAAAAAGCTGAGAAAACAGGAAACGAGACCAGAAATCTTGTGGTGCAGAATGTAAAAAACACACTTGAAACCACATGCTTGTGAGCAGAAGTTTTCACTAAAAATCCGTGTCCTGGGTGCTCTTAAATGATTAATCCCAGAGAGTTTCCAGGAATCTTGTCTGGATTACTCTGAATATTTTAATTAGGAATATTATGACTAACATCTACTAAGGTACACTACAGATTTGTTAGTGAGATAAATCAATCTGAGGGGCATGCCAACGGCAGCCAATAGTTTTTGTTTTCCATTTTACGTCTTTTATATTACAGAGAAAATAAGAGCATATCCCATAAACAAAAAAGCAGCAGAAAGGTAAGAAAAATACATGGTATAATTAAATGGCAAGTCCCAAGACATTTACGGTAAACAGGTATTTTTCACAAAATGGATATCTCGTCACTGGGGTGAAGAAAAGATCAGAGTTTTGGCCATATTATTATTATTTGTATTACCCTAGTACCCAGGAGCCCTAGTCATAGACCAGGACCCCATTGTGCTAGGTGCTGTACAAACACAGACCCAAAGGACAGTGCTTGCTCAAAAGAGCTTATAATGTAAGTCTAAGACAAGAGGCAACTAATGGATATAGACAGATGGTGGAGTACAAGGAAACACTGACAAAATTGGGCATCAAGATAAGCAGCGATCTCAGCACATCAGCAGCCTAACCGTTTGTTGTAAGCAGCAAGCAAAAGGAGAGCTCTGAAGGAGGATAACGAGTTGGTTTTGCAGATGTTTATGGGGAAGCTCTTCCAAGCTTGAGGTGCAGAATGGGAGAAAGCACAGAAGTGCTTGTTTGAAAACAATGAGTGGGCTACGAAGGCTGAATCATGGGCTGATCAGATGCAGAAGTGAACATCTCAATAGTGAATGAGAGATTATACGAGGGTAGGAGCAGGCCATGAAGGGTCTTGAAAATGAAGACAAGTAGCTAATGTTTGATTCAACAGAGGAGGGGGAGCCAGTGGTGGAATGCAAAGACACAGGTAACATAGTTAAAGTGACAGGCTAGGAAAATGATCACAGCAGCATTCTGGCTGGATATGAGCAGGACAAGATTGCATTTGTCAAGGCCAGTGAAAAGGATGTTGCGGTAACTGAGACGTGAGATGATGAGAGCCTGTATGTAAGTTTCAGTATCAGGATGGATAGGAAAGACTGTATCTTAGAGATGTTATGCAGAAAGATTTGGCAAGATTTAGAGACAACCTAAATGTGAAGATAAAAGTAAGCAGTGAGATAGTCAGGGATGGATGTGAAAGAGTCTGTGATGCAGAACTGAGTGGAGGGAGGCTGGAGTGGAGAAGTGTATCTACATGTCATTGGTGTAAGAATAGCAGTTAAAGCCATGAGTAGACATGATCACTCCGAGATGGGATAGAAGGGGAGAAGGAGAGGAGATACCAGATCAAAATGCCTTTGCTATGTGAAATTTCAAGACCAACATCTCCTTTTGGTAATTTCTGATATTTCAGAACTTGTTTCTGAACTGTTGAACGTTCGATATTTCAGTCAGTAACAACCACCAATCAGAACCAGAAAGATAGTATTTGACCTTTACTTTTTGTCTTACTTTTCTGTCTTTACTTTTTTCCTTACTGAACTCACCATGCTGTTTAGATTTCTTCTTCTTTTTCTTCTTCTTCTTCTGTTTTGATTTATGATCTTTTTCCTTTTTCTCTTTTTTCTCTTTCTCTTTCTCCTTCTTTTTACCTAATTGCAAATGAACATTTTAAAACATCATCCTCGAATACTTTTTTCTTTCAGTTACCCTAAAAGCAACATTTAAATTTTAAATCAGTTGTTCCAGTCACCTGCCAAGAGCGGAATGATTCAATTAATTTGTTCAGTGCCATGAGTATAGCCCTTGTGATTAACTGATTTTTGAAATAGCACTGGAGTTCCTCCTTAGCTGAGACACCTTGAAGTTAACAGTTATTAGTGAGACTCTTCCTAGCAGAGTAACATAATTCAGCTTCTCAGTGTCAAGAAGTCAACTGTATCCCATATCTTGACAGGTAACATTGTGTAGCCTTCAGAATTTCCAGATTTGACCCGCACATGAGGAAAAAAAAAGACCCAGTTTTAATAAAGCTTACATTTAAAAAAAAAATGTATATTTAAAAAATGTATCAATAGTACACCCATTAGTTTGTAAGAAACAGAGTAGAAACCCATTTACTTTCCAGGTTTTGATCATGCTGTAGAAACAGGGAAGATGAGAACAGGAAGAACTCTTAATTTAAAAAATTACGTCCTCTAGCAAAGCATGCTAAGTGATCTAATATAGGGTACGTCTATACTTACCCGCTGGTTCGGCGGCAAGCAATCGATCTTCTGGGATCGATTTATCGTGTCTTGTCTAGATGCGATAAATCGATCCCGGAAGTGCTCGCCGTCAACGCCGGTACTCCTGCTCCGCGAGAGGAGTATGCGGAGTCGACGGGGGAGCCTGCCTGCTGCGTGTGGACCCGCGGTAAGTACCTTTAAGTTCGAACTAAGATACTTCAACTTCAGCTATGTTATTCACGTAGCTGAAATTGCGTATCTTAGTTCAAACTGGGGGCTTAGTGTGGACCAGCCCATAGAGATTAATGATAAACACCTGAAACTGCAGCTGCCATAAATTTCTTTAAGAACATTTAGCTGTCCTCTCACCCAAAATTTTATCAGCTGAGTTTGTTCTGAATAAAATTAAAGTTATATGTCTACTCCTTTTTAAGTACTACTGACATATGCATGAGAACGGAGTCTTTGTCTTACAATAATTCATCTGTCCCTGCTACGTGTTTCTCATGGGAAACCATAATCCACAGCTTCTAACTTCATAGTTATTTCCAAAGCAGTCAGTTATGAGGTAATAAAGAGGGACTTGACTTCAGCTGGAAAATAAACCTCAAGGACTGACTCGAAGATAATACTCTTTTTTGTGTACATTTCCCTTAGCCACACAGAATAAGAGCAGATATAGTGTATGTTTCAATTACAGCTAATTGGGCTTATTTCTATTCCTTCTTTCCTTCCATAGATTGATGATCAGTTCAGACACATGTAGGGCTGAATCTGTGTCAAAAATTAATTTGTTTGGGGATGGAAAATAATGAATTGTGGCAAAAGTGAAATTTTTTGAATGAGTCGTTATCTGACCATCACTAATATTTGAAGAGTGAATACTCCAAACTTCCTTAATTTAGATTTCATTTTAAGAGGCATTGCATTCTGTTGGATATCTAGCCATTAGACTTTTCCTTTATTTATTCCACCTCTAGACATAAGTTAATAACCACACATACCACTAATTTAATTGAAAAAGGTTATAAAGGGTACCCTATCATTATTCCTTTCCTCTTAGGCCTCATGCCCCACCCAGTTGGTCTAGGAATGGAGACATGAAATTATAGCCCTACTATTACTACGGGTCTTGTCCCTCTGCGTCCTTGCAATTTACACACAATCTCTTAGGCATATACTGTCACACAAGTTTATTTATTTCCAAGAAATCCTTTTACATCTATTTAGGTGTTTGGGTTTCAGGTTTTTTGTTTTTTAAAAGCTGGTTGCTTTAGAAATATTAAAACAGCTGAGCACTTACACCTAAAAGAGCATAACAGCTAAAAAGTTAGGGACAGGCTATGTTTTTGCTCTCTCAAGCTTTAGACTTTTTGCTTAAATATGATTTTCTGTGCATACCAAATGATGATGAGCTTTTCTCTTCCAATTTCACTTTTTTTTCAGTTTTCAATATACCTGTAGATTTAAGAAAAAACACAAAAGCTTAGAGGGACCACTGTGGACGATGTACTTTCTTGTAAAAGTTACTTGATTGTAAACATTCCTATCAATACATAATTAAAAGAAAGACAAACAACACTGATTTTTAAAGATGCTTTACAATTACTTTTACGGTCTTAAGCACTGGAAACAAAAAGCATTGTAGTTTACCAACTTCTGAATGCTTGTCCTTCTCAATGACCTTCTTTAACATTTTCTCCTGCAGATTCTCAAAACATTTCTCCTTTACAGGCACAGAGAACTGTATCTCTGTCCCTTCAGAGCTGACTGACGTGGAAGACCTCTTTTTTTTACTATTCCCTTTGGGTAACTTTAGACTATTGGTTAAAGGCATTTCCAGATGTAAGGCATGTACATGGGACGAGGGTGCTGAAAACAAGAAGACAAATTTACTGGGCATTCAGTAAGGATTTAATCCTGTGTATCAGCATAGCAGCCAGGTCACTGGCTGAGTCAGGCTGCTGAAATGACAAGTACAGGAAATATTTTCATAATCGTGAACATATTGTTAAGTTTTGAATGCCTAGGTCTCTGTCTTACTATTTACTAAATGCTACATGCCCAAAAAAGTCTGTTCTCTCTAGTTAAAAAAAAAGCGAGATATCAATTCCAAACAGAGAGGTTAATTTCAATTTAATTCTCTGCTGCTTTAGACAATTTCCCCCCCTTTTCTTCTCTTTCCATTACAGTGGAAGTCACTGGTAACAGTCAAGGAGTTGATGTTACCATAGTTAACTAACTGTGTCCTATTTTGAAGGGATAGCTATCTTTAATAGATTTTAGTGTTACAATGCTACTTATTAAAAAACCATTTGACTCAATAAAAAGTCTACAACATCAAAGTTTATTGCATTCAGGAGGTTTTTTTTTTTTTTTTTTTTTAAATGGTATTCTACCTCTAATCTAATAGAATTTCACTAGGTTACCTCTAGAAATCAGTGTCCTTTTAAAATCTGAATCCAAGAAAAATAAATTTGAAGTATATGTAAAGCAGAAAGCTTTGTGTATAAATCAGAATTTGAAGCTACACTTGCATACGAAGAGTGCTTTGAAAGATTTACTAATCCTTGATTATTCCCTAAAGTTCTCATTATTTAGAAGATTTTTCTCTTCATTGTGAGCTAGGAAATCATAAGGTAACTAACTGACCAGAAATGAAAAAATATTTTAATATTGTAACTCCGATATTTATAATCAAATACCATCAAGGCAATTTTCAAATAATCAAACCAAATAAGACCCAAAGTTATTTTGATCTAAGGAGGAGAACTATTTTACTCTTTGCCACAGGGAAAAAATACATTGCTCAATAAAGAATTACCAGCATCACCTAGATCTCCCACCAACCTTACTAGCCAATGCAGTGCAAGCTCTAAGTCTCTTCCCTAATTACACGGCAGGAAAGCTCTAGAAGTACTCTAAAGCCTCTCTGGCCAATGCTGCAAAATATTAAGGAAAATATAGCCTTACAAAATTAGGAGGAGGTATCTGGGTTTTTTAAACATTTAAAAATCCATTTATCATCCTTTTCAGTTTAACAATCACTCTCACAAGAGTAGCTTGACACAATTTGTGGTTAGGATCCTCTGATGCTGAGGTTAGCACAGTAACAGCTGATTGGGTGTTCAAATCACTCTTCTGGGTAAAGTTTGTGTGTACATATTCTGGTAATATTTCAGGCCAAGTTTTTCCAAAAGTTATTAGTGATTTTGGATATCCAATTTAAAACACTAAATGGGACCCAATTTTCAGAAGGCAGGTACTCAGCACTTTCTGAAAAAATCAGGTACCATTATGGTGTCTCAAAAGTTGGGCCCCCAAAAATTGCATTCAAAATCCTTAATCGCATCTAAAAATCTTGGTGGTCTGACAATAATGCAAAAGATTTATCCTGCAGAAAACCCTAAAGCAGCCAGAACCACTACCTTTAAACTGAATATGATCCAAATAAAGAGGAGGTTCTTTTGGGGTTCTTTGAAGTCCCCTTTTATAGAGTTCATTACCATAAAAGAGAAAACATTTAAAGAAATTAAAAACAGAATTAAGAAACTGTGTGAATTTAGTGCTCATGAAAAGCGATGGATTGAGAGGCCTGAAAATCAAAGTCCTATACTTAACAAAAAGGACTCGGTACAGAAAGCGGTAATGCTCTGGGGATGCGTATGCGGAGAGAGAGCACAGAGCATCCTCCTGGGCTAGTTTTCTCTCGCCAGACAGAGCACCATACACTTCACATCAGCTTCCCCCTAGCACTCCAGCTCCTGAGAAGCCTCTTCCCTCAAGCAGTAGCCAAGGAACTTCACAGTAATCAGGCAGCAGGAGCAGCTAGGGCACTGGTACACAGAGCAGCAGAACTACCCAACACAGAGGTTACTACATGGTGGACTTTCCAAGCTGTCTGATGTAAAGGTAGCTTCAGATCCCACTCCCCATCATGCAGCCTGGCCAGCAGCTGAAAGCAGCTACTTGTACTGGGTAGAGGGAAGGTGCCAAAGTGCCGCAAGGTCTCAGGTTATTGGCTGGAGGTGTTTTCTCCAGTTGGTGGTGTTAAGCCCCATGCAATAGCTTGAGTAGACTATTCCTGATGCTCAATACCCTCTCAACACAGGCCCCAGCCTGAGCACCCACCCTTGGCAGCAGAGATAGGAGGGGAGGAGGATATGTAAAATACCCTGTGGGTTAAATATCCCTCAAATATATTTATTAGCAACAGAAAACACTATGTGAACTATTTCCTCCTCTCGGCTTCCCAGCTTCTGTGCCTGTCTTATAGGACTGTAAAGCTCTGAAGGACAGCGACAGTCTTCATTTTGTGTTTTTACAGAGCCAGCAGCACATAACAAATATTAAGCAACAACTTCCCACACTGCATTCTTCCAGCAGGCTTCACCCTAACCTGCAAGGACCACCTCTACAGATGGAAGCTTATTTTTTAGTATTCTATGGACAATCAATACTTGGCCTCTCTGTCAAGGCTAACAAAGGTTCCAATCAGTGCTAATGTGGTGAACATGCTGCTACTTTTTTTTTTTTTTTGGTTACGTGGGCATGCGTACTGTAGAAACTAAACAGACCACGTAACACCACACATCAGATAATCTGGTTAGGCCACTATTATCTTGAGACAGGACATTGAGGGCTCCATATCTGAACAGTCCATTGAATAATCTAGTCCCAAGCCATCTTCCCCAAACAGGATTAGGTTTAAACTCGTTATTTAAAAACAATTTTCTTATGTCAGCCATCCAAACCCATCAAATGTGATTATTCCGAACATTACCTTAATTTTCAACATCCTGAAATTAGACCATTAAAGCTTAAATACCACCTGACAAACTAATCAGCTGGTGACTAAGGCCTTGGCTATACTTGCGGATTCACAGTGCTGCCGCGAGCGAGCGTGCAGCGCTGATTACACTGGCGCTTTACAGCGCTGCACTCGTTGCGCTCGGGGGGAGGTGTTTTTTCACACCCCTGAGTGCAGCAAGTGCAGCGCTGTGAATTGCCAGTGTAGCCAAGGCCTAAGAAAGTGGTGGTTGATGGCTCCAGGAGGTATTTTGTATAGAAAGAATTCTGCTACAGTGACACTAATACCCTTTCAAATAATGTACCAATGTAAGCTCCATCACTATAGTAACAGGAAAGGAGAAGATAACACATACAGTTACACTTTTCCTAGTAAGCAACTTTATCTAGTCTTCATTTAGAGGTACATAAGAGGAAGTGGATAATCATATGAAATAGAAGCCTAGATATACTTCCTATTAATAATCATGACACGTTTTGAAAATTATAATTTCATTTGTACCTAAATAAATGCTATTTCATAAACCTGATATTTTAATTTCAAATGTGTAAGTTATCATACCTTATAAAATAAAATGTTGATTTACACTAAATAGCCATAAAATTAAGTAAGAGGTGATCATTCAGAGCCTTTTAAACCAATGTAACCAACAGAGCAATATCGTTCATAATTTAATAATTTGTATAAACTAAATACTGATAAAAATGAAACATGGTAGTGACTCTGTAAAGGAGTTTTTAATTGACACTTGTTTCCTGTTGAGATAACCAGATCCGACCTCCTACCCACACACAGCAGCAGTGTGAGAATCTATGCAGGAAGTGCTATGCATGCTGTGTGTTGTGTGTGTACACCAAAGACGCTGAAGGACCAGATGTGAGCAATCGATGTCTATATCATTACCTCTAAGGTGAGTTTTGAAACCTCCATGAGATAATGGAAAGACTGATTTCAGCTCAAATATATGTGGACTACATGGTTAAAGCAGCATAGACCCTCAAGTGCAAATACATGAATATTAGTATAAAATAGCTTATTCTAGTAAATAAATAAATAAATTAATGGAGATATCCCATCTCCTAGAGCTGGAAGGGACCTTGAAAGGTCATCAAGTCCAGCCCCCTGCCTTCACTAGCAGGACCAAGTACTGATTTTGCCCCAGATCCCTAAGTGGCCCCCTCAAGGATTGAACTCACAACCCTGGGTTTAGCAGGCCAATGCTTAAACCACTGAGCTATCCCTCCCCCCTATTCCAGTTTGGCAATGCCTAAGAACCTATACCACTATTAAGTGTTTTATACTGGTATAACACAGTTATTCTGGTAAAAACCCTAGAGTAGACAATGTCAGTTAAAATATATATATTATATATATTAAAGGTATTACAATGTTAAGGGATGTGATATCTATATCTAGATATATATCACATCCCTTAACATTGTAATACCTTTAAGCATAGATAAGCCCAGTATAGTCAGGGCTTTCCTAAAAAATATGGATTTTGTTTTTTCCACTTTTGGAGCTTCTGCACTCAGAAGTCTTTACATGAAAATATATTTTCAAATATATATCATGGACATTTTAATTTCAATCAGTGCATGAAAACTCACTCTTCTAAAAGTTTAGAGTGATGAGAACATTAAGGTTCTTGTTTGCCTATTAGGAAACAGAAGAACTCCACAAAACTGCCTGGAACCCTACAGGGGACAAGCAATGGCAGAAATCATTGGAGACAAGGGCATGACTAGTGATTAGAATGAACTCTCAATGAATGAAGACAGGGTGTAGATGGATCTGTGAACTGCTGGGAGGCTTGGTTTGCTAGAACTGTGTCAGGAAACTTCTGAAAAACTGGGTAGATGAGAACACTGATAATTCAATATACAGAAATGGCTAGCTATTGAGTTACTGGAATCAAGCGATCAAAATTATCAATGAATGAATTCATCTGACATGTCTAATCTTGAAGAAAATGGTAGAAAACAAGGGACTGAATGGACTGGATCATTAAAAATAGATAATTGTGTTAAAGTATAAACACTGTCAAGAGTTGTTAAATAGCAAAATAGGAAGACTGCATGTTGATATTTGCATTTAATTTCCATAATCATGTAAAATTTGCGGAGTATAAGGAGGTTTTTGATCAAAACAAAGCCTGTATTTTACACAGGAAACCTACAATGAAGCACTAATGGTACAAATGCAATAGCTTTCAGAGGGACATAACAGTTTACAGGCTGTCCGTGGATACTTGTCACAGTCTCATTGGAGAGCAGACTTGTTTTAACTCACAAGAACGAAAGACAAATTTGGAAAAATAATTCTGATAAAACTATACACCTTTTCCATTACTTAGTCAACATAACTCCTAACTACAACTTTAGGCTGAGCCCAGAACAAGAAGCAGCAGCTAAGATCCAGAAGCTAAAAATGTAAAACTGAATTCCCTCCTTGCACTTAAAACTGAACATCCTGTTCGCTACTCCAAAGAAGGTGGTGGTTCTGTTTCAGTTAGTGGCATCAAAATGGTGGAAAACTGTGTAATTAATGGAAGACATGACAGTTGAATTTAGAATTTTGTCAGTTTTCAAAAGAACTGCACTTTGTTCTGCCAGCTCAATATCAATCAAGCATCTTTTTAATACATGTATATTGATCAGGTTTTGAACGTCTGCAATAGGCTAGGTGCTGGAAAAGCAAATAAGATTACTTAGATTGTCAGCATTTTGGGTAGGGGACTGTCTTTTCATCGTATATGTGTGTACCTTGTCTAGAATACACAAGGGGACACCATCCCCATCTGAGATCTCTAGGCACTACCTCAATACAAATATTAAATAATAAGTTGAAGAAAGTGTATCAGTATCTATATGTAGATACCAAAGAGAGTGGTAGACCTACGTAGTTAATAGTCCGAGGAACTGGATTATAGTGTTCTTTTGTTTCTTATAGAATCACAAGCTGTACATTTTGGAAAACATACCTGCCTTTGCTTGAAGCATACATGTAAGAAGTTAATTGCAGAGTATGCGTTTTGCACTTCATTGCAGAAAAGCTCAATTTTTCACTGCCCTCCCCTTTGAAAAGCAACATGTTAATGGTTTGACAAAAGAAAAGCTTTGCTAAGAATGAATTAAATATTTAATGTTCTTTTTCCACAATTAAATATCATCTACTTTAAAAAAAAAATGGCTTATCTCCTACACTAGAGTCAAACACTTCCAGGCCCATAAATGGCATCACTTTGTCCAAATGGCCCCTCTATCTCTAGCCTCAGAAGTCATGATAAACTTAATACATTTCAGTTTATTCAAGGTGAGAAAAATAGGTACCATTTTTCTATGAGTCTTAGAGGAAAAATGCTATTATCCCATCTAAATATTACAGCTCCATCTGCTTCTGTACGTTGTGGATAATAATAGGAATACTGGTAATATCTTGCATTTTTATAGCACTCTCTATCCCAGGACCTCACTGTGCTTTATTAATATTAATTTAGCCTTATTACACTTTTCTGAGATAATTCCATATCACAGATGAGAAAACTTATGCAGAGAGAGAAAGTGACATGCTCAACATCAGAAAGTCTTTGGCAGAGCTGAGAAGCAAACCCTAGTCTCTTATCTAACTGTAAGTCCCCTGAGACAAGAGCACACTGAACTTTCACGCGAGACCATTTTCCACATGAAAAGGAGGAAGTGTTATAATTTAGTGCATCAGGTTCACAGTAGCATGTTTGAAATTTCAAACAGAAACTTTGACAGATTTGACTGCTGGAAGATTATCTGCAAGTAAAACTGGCTGCCACTGGCAAGAGAATAGTAAAGATTTGATGATAAACCTCTTCCATCAGAATATGCTTTATGAATGGCAATCACCTTGTTCAGATCTGAATGCTAAACTCATCTCTATGCCCAAACTTTCCCATAATAAATGCCTTATACATAATAAAGTAGTAGGGAAACAATAGAGCTACATGTCCTCTACTCACAGGAACTCCTACAAAACTACAGTGAATCTGGACAGACAGGATGTTTTTACATAATACCTATTATACTCAAGAATTATACAAATCATAGGTTAAATAGTGCTATTTCTATAACTGTGCAGACCAGTAGAGAAGGTCTCATGTACTCAGAAACAGCTCACAACAGTAGAACAGGAAATGTTAATGTTTGGAGGCACATTTGAGTTAACATGCTTTCTTATTGTCAGAGCCCTGGGATCTTTAACTTCTACTTGGTGAATCACCAGAGTTGGAGAGGTTTATTCTGTTCAAATATACAGCAAGTATATGCTTCAGATTTTCCAGATAATTTCTGCTATTATTGCTGGCTGCTCTCCTAGAACAAACTATCTTTGAAAGCTAACTGCAGCCAGCTACAGCTGCTATATGCCTCCAATATCCAAATTATAATGGAAGAAAGCACTCTTCAGTAGAAAGATATTCACCAATAACTGTTCTTTGATTACATTGCCTCTATTATGTGGGATGTGTATCCCTAGTCCTGCAAGGTCAAAACGATCTAGAAGAGCAACTTGACTCAACTCTTTTGTTTACATCTGAGGATGTCAAAAATCAGTGTGTATTTTCTGGGGGTAGTTGAGAAACAGATTCAAAACTTCAGCCAGTGCTCCGAACAGATTCTGAAACTGCAGTCCTCCAATGGAGACATTGCCACCACTGTCTTCTCAAAGGATGTGGAAGAAGCTAGCCTAAATTCAGTACAATCCGTGACTTCCACATCATCAGCCATCCTCCAATTCTGGCAGGATTTCTGTCTAGGTTATCCTCATTCCTGATCAAAGAAGGTAACAGCTCTCAAGATGGAAGTGTGGTAAGACAACATGGGTAAAAACTCTAGTTTTCCTCAGAAAGGAGAAACTAACAGGAATAGATGTGTGTGATTCTAGTGTATTCAGGCAAAAAAGGAGCCAGTGGTGATTGCTCCTCAAAGACCCACATTGTCCAAAAGCTCCCCAAAGAAAGGAAATCTGCAGAAAGTGGTATGGAGAAACCCATGTATGTAAATGCCTATCTAGGAGAAGACCAGACCCCTTCAAAAGTGCATAAGGGTCTTCCAAAGCTGAGAGTAGACCAAATGAGCTTCAAAGCCTGTCCCTGATGATGCCAAGGCTAAGTTGGGTAGCCCTTGGAAGGAAGGACTACTTCAAAGATGAAGCAGGAAGACTATAAGGCAAACTCGAGTTATCAGGCTCAGAAGACCTATGACAAGCATGGATGAATATGGCACAGACAGAAGCCCACTCTAATTCAAGAACACAGGCTTATCAGGACACCCAATGATTGATTGGGTCCTCAGATCCAAGACTCCCTATGGAAGCTTAAGATCCAAATAGCTCAACTGCCTCAGACCTATCGTTCCAACCATAGCACATATGCTGTTCAGGTGGCTGGTCTGCAGCATGCCACCTAGAAAACTCACCTAAGCTTCCTCAGGACAGAAAAACAGCATGGAAGCTCAAGATAGAGCAGGTCCTCCTGTTTGACTTTGAGGCACTGGAATAAAGGAGACTTCAGAACTAGGGATGTAAATAACGTTTTAAAAAAAGTAAACATTTAAACTATTGAATGTTTAACCAGTAAAATTTTAACCGTTAGGCTCTGCTGCCGCCCTGGGCACCAGGGTCCTGGCTCAATGCCTAGAGACTCCGCTCGCTGCTGGCCCCACCCTGCACAGCAGTTCCCAGCTGCCAGCATGCCCGGGACCTCGGGGAGGCTGGGACCCCGGACGCGTGGGGGGCCAGCAGCGAAGTCCCGCAGCCAGAGTTTAAATGGTAACCATAATACCTTACCAATAAGACTGATACTTATTGGTTAATCGCTTAACCAGTTAACATTTTACATCCCTATTCAGAACAAGCACTGCCATCTCCAAAAAGCAGAATGATCAAGTCACAGACCCAGAGGGACAGAAACAACAGGTACCTGGCATCCACGGACTGATTCCCTCAAAGCTGAAGCAGACTACTTTGAATCTTATGTGGCGCCAACAAGCACTGTTAACCTTAGAGAGACCAGGATCTGTAGAAATCAGATCCATCAAATTAGCTTTCACAGCCTCCTGCAGAAGGCAGAGCTGTAAATACTCTCTCTCATTCTGGGCCCAAGATGTAAAAACCACAGACAAACCAGCACACCTCAGGAAATAGTCATCTCTGAGACAGAGTAAACAATACAAGTACCGATGTGTCAAAATATTTCTGAGCCACAGCACGCTTTGTTCAAAGCCTGTTTGTTTGGTTTTTTGGTCAGGATCATCCATAGCCTGGACTAAAACCAGGCCCATTCACTGAAGCAGTATAATGACATTCACTGAGTGAAGAAACAGTTAGTTAGTGACCAGGACCAAACCACTTAGATCCTAAGCTAGTGCCAAGAGGATACTCTGCAACAAAGCAAACACCTAAAAAGCAATACTAATTATATTAAACTAACCAGCAATCACCCCGCCCAACACAGATTCAGCAGGAAAATTGGAATAAATAATGAAATTGTAAAGCTGATGGTCATAACACTTGCAGCGAGCTATGACAAAACAGGAACAGATGGTAGCTGGTGCTGCTGGTACCTCTTTTGTAACCTGGCTCTGAACACACAAATTTTTTGATGGGGGAATACATGCAGCCCCAATGGACACAGCTTTTCTAAATAGCTCTGAGCTCAAGACACTGGGCATCCACATTCAATAAGTGGGTTTCTGTACAAGTAATTCTCTATGGAATCTCTAGCTCTGCTTTTGAGCACCCTGAGGGAAGTATGATATGAAAAATTGTTATAGAATCTGAAGTACACACTACATTTCAATGCACTGGAGAATTCTTATAAATTACTGTTTGTAATATACCACAATCAGACAAGAGAAGACTGAGTCACATGCACGAAGTTTCACTGGAGAAGTAGAGAAGAGCAATATTTTTAAAAATTTAACAAATGAAAATTGGAAATATTTATGGTCCGCTTTATCTTAAAAATATACCTATTTTATAGATTCATAGATTTTAATGGCAGAAGGGGCAATTATGATAATCTAGTTTAATCTTCTGCATAACACAGGTCACAGAGTTTCACCGAATAATTCCTGCCTGGAACTAAGTAACTAAGGCTGTGAATGGGCAGAGAAATCAACGTATGTGGAGATAACAGGAATCTGCATAGGGTGGTATCTTTCCAAGAGTGAGGCCATGAAAGTTATTCCATGAATATATCATTATCTACACAATGACATTTAATTTTTCCTGATAAGAATGTACAGTCTCATTTGAACACAATACTTCAAATAGTGAGCTACAAATATTTAAGAATGTTTCTATATTTTTAATAATTTATTGCACAAAATTTTCTTTGAGAACAAGACGGTCTCCAAATTAAAAGGACAGTAAAAAGTTATTACTTTTTGCATTTTTAATCACTTTAGTTAAACAACTCTCAGGCCTTCTATGTGGGGCTCTACACTGACACAAGGGAACAGAGGGTAGGATCAGGGCTATAAACTTATAAATTAAAAGGGGATTTTCAGAAATGTTCAACTTTGGCGTCATATTTCTCCCATTGAGGTCACTGGAAAACATCCAGTGGATTTTAAATGAGAGGAGAGCTAGACCAACATTGACTGCTTTTGAAAATCCCACTCTACAAGCATTACTGTATTTTCCCAATCAAACAAATGAAGAAAAAAGTCAAATCAAGACCGGCTAAAGAAAGTTAAATTTATATTCCTAAATTTTAAACCTAAAGCTAAAAAAGACAAATGGGAATTCCTGAGTTTAACATCTGACAGCAAAGTAGCTCTGTGGATATTTATGCTCCTTTTCAAAATTGCTGCTCTTGAGCTTTCAATCCCTATCTGTAGTATAAAACCAGATCCACCTTGAAGAACATTAGAACCAAAGCACTAACGCAGTTCAAAGCTGAGAGAACACAGAGAATCCGAAAGGATCCCAGGAGGAGGGGAAGACTTGAAAGCTTATAACAGAAAACCTATCCCTTCATTTTGTATGACTGAACAATACACTTACATTCCCTGCAGCTATAAACCTAACTGCTTGTGAACTGAATCTCTTTACCTGACGCTGTTGTAGCTACTCTTCCATCAGTTACTGCTTTGGAAGAATGATATGTAATCATCTGAGTATCTTCCTTTTCTTTACTGGGGTACTCATTACGGAAAGTGGATTCTGTGGATAATGGCGCTGTAACTTCCAAACTACGGCTTAAGTCAAGAGGGAGACATGGTCCACGCTTCTCAAGTGACATATGAGCAACATCAGGTACTACACAAAAGAAAGAATGTAATATTAACAAAGAGATATAAGCCCGACAAATAACAGTATGGGTCGCAGTGTTACAATAAACAAACAGCATGTAGCTAAAGGTACTCAATGTTAGTCAAAGATCTCATTAGGTGAAAAAAATGTGAAAGGTCTTATTCTTTATGATTGTTTCTCTCGGGTTGTTCTTTATTAGATTAAATACATTACCCTCTGATATTGATGGCTGTTGATTTTGAGCACTGATGGAGAACACTTTTCCATCAGTGACTGGAGAGGGAGAAGGAACTTTTTGTATAGACTCATCAGGCAACGAGCAAGTGGCTAAACGCTGTGATCTTCTTCTCCTCTGGCTATATTTGTAGGATCTAGGGGGATTCACTGGCTGTGACGGACCTAAAAAGAGATCTTTCAATGTTCATGAAGTAGAGATATGTCATAATCTTACGGAAATATTTTAAGATCTAGAGAAGGGTCATGCTTTAAATAGTTCTCTTCTGCAGAACTGCTAATCACATTGTGCTTTGTAAAAATGAATAAAACTATGAATATCAGATGAATGTTAATGTTTGAGGCAAGATTTTGGTTTTTTGCTTAATATATTACTATATGAATTTGAGGATCTAGCCTCCATGGATGTAAAGGAGGCCCTTATGCAAATAATCTATTTGCATTAAGGGGAGCCACCCCATAAATCAATGAGAGTGTAGACAGCTTATAGTTTAAGAAACAATAGGATTTCCAGTATAGCAAAATAATTGTCACAGTAAAAGACTTAAAAAAATAAAAATAAAAAAAAAGCATGGACAGCATTAACATAAAACTTTTAAAATAAATTCACAAAAGGTAATGGTTCACTTTAGTTCTAATCTCTCCACTTTCTTCTAAACTGATATTAACACCCTGGTAACAGCAAATACAGAAACATTAACTGTCAATGCACTACATAGCAAGAAGTTTAAACCTCAGCATAAAAGAATCTCAAATGAAGAGAAATATTTGTCAATATTATAGGCCTGATTCATTAAAAAAAATAAAACCTCACTTATGCATGTTTCATATATTGTACTTGGGGAAATGTGCTTTACCTGCATAAATTAGAGTTCTGTAAATCATTAATTTTTTTCCTCCTTGTCTTACCTAGACTCCTTTGTGTCATACTAAAGATTTGCAGTTGCAACAAAAATTACATTTCTATTTTTAAAAAAGTCAAAAAAAGAGGTGGGAGCTGTTACAAACCATAATAAAAAAATAAGTATCTAGGCAATGAAGTTACAGATTTTTTTTTTTTTTAAATGGCAAGCAGATGCGTAGCTTCAGTCCAAAACACAAAACCTCCTCAAGCAAAACTACTTACCGACATCTTGGGGGTATTGCAACATGTGTGGATGGCAGTGTTTTGTGGGGGAAATTTATAACATGATTTAAAACCAATGATATTTATTGAGAGAATACAGAAAACTTAATTGGCTTATTTCCCTCCCCCATTCAATTAAAATTTGCTACAAGATTAAGAGACATTTATCTCCTCAAGAAGATGTCAACTGTGGATGTAAGGATGCAACATGTGATGAAGGAGTCCTCTTCAGGCCTTATTTTGTCACAGCTCTGGGAGTGAAGCAAAACTTAGGCTTTTGCTTTACAGAAACCCATGTTAGTTATAACTGTTGACCGCATGACTTCGCCTTCTTTGAAGCAACAGAGTGTCTTTAAGAGGTGAAGCTCAAAACAAATCTGAAAAAGCTACACTATCCATCTCCAGCAAAAATAAAATATATAGAGCGAGCTTGTAATTGCTCAAAAATGTAATCAAATCATTCAAGGATGTTATGCAGCAGATAAGTTTCACCAACTCCTCCGTCCACCAACAACATCTTGATATTTTGAAAACCAGTTTTATGCTTTAAAAAGGCTGAACTACTAAGGTGTTTTCACCCTACACAGGACAACTTCCTTTATTTTCCCATCAAAGAAGTTGACCCCATCTTCTCTCTCACATCAGATTTAGGGGAAATATCATGTAGTGTGAAGGACTGTGCAGCCAACAGGTACATCAAAACAGTCGACTGAAGGCAGAGTTCCTCAATGATGGAAAGGAAAGATCCGCAAGAAAACTGCACATATTTTTAATGAATCAGGCCCTTTAAGTAGAGGTGCTTGTTTTCTCCTGTATCACTATTACCATTAGTGTGGAGATTCATACAATGGAACTTAAATCATTAAAAGCCATGACTTTCTACTACCATAAAAGTGCCATTATTACTTGCACCATAATTCACACACCATGTTATGTGACTTTACTTTTTATAAGATTGAGCTATCCCTAATGCACCCACTTACGTTTGAATTTTTTTTATAAAAAAGCAGATTCATTGTAAAAAGCAACATTAATTTACAATCAATTATTTTTCTGTATATTTCTTATGACTATAAGTAATTATGGTATTTTTTAAAATGTCTGTGCTCACTAGTTTTATTTATCACAGAAGAAGGAAGCTGAGAGACCAGCGTCAAATCCTCGACTTGTATTAACTCTGGGGAAAGTGGTGATTTAGGGGGCTTTATACACCCAGAAGAATCTCCAGATTCTTGTTTGCATTTCTTGCTGCGAGCCTTTCCTGAAGACAAAGTTGAGGATAACAGTGCAGGTTTCTGAGTGTTGGTAGAACTGCTAATATCAGCTTCATTTTTTTTCTGACTTTGAGGTTTAGGTGAAATCTCCTGAATAAATAATAAGAAATTGATACTTTTATTTCAGTTTCTTCATTGTGGTTCTTGTATTCTACTTTGAACTTTTTTTAGCATCTTTAGTATTCAAAAACATTTTTTCAAAAACATTTTTAAAGCAACATTTATCATTTCCAATACAAACGAAAAACAGACTCAAATGTATCAAAGTAAAAGTTGAGCAATCTGTTTGTTTTTAAAGGGACACTGCCAATGACTTTCATCCTTAAAAGTTTTTCTTCGTTTCTCATTGCTTGCAATACCCTCAAAAAAAGCTTTAAAACATTATTTTCTCTTACCAACTATCTAATTTCTATTTGACAAATAGTGCATTTTGCTGTTTTTCTAATACAATAAAATCCTTTTCATGTCCATCTCTCTCTCATTACGAGCCATCATCATCAATGTTTTCGGCAAGAATAAAGAATGACTTAGAGAAGAACACTGTTGCTACTAAACAGAATGGGAAGTAGGTATGTTAGCTTTGTTGTGATCACAGCACAAAACAGAAGTTTCTCAGTAAGAGTCATCAATTTAAAATAAATATTTAGAAGTTGGATGTCATTTTCCACAAATTTACTTCAGTTTTGATGAAGAATCTGAAAAGGTTGACAGTGCCCCTTTAAGGAAAGTCTTAGAACAACAAACAATGATGAAATTTGAGCACAATCCCTTTCAGTGCTGGGAGTCTGGATTTCACCACACTACTTGCTTGTGTTAATGTTTCATGAAATCGCAACTTCTAGCACCACAGGGTTAAATAGATTGCTAACTGTAAAAAAACAAGCAGATAAAATGTAGGTTAAAAAAAACCAGTTTCTGAAAAGCAAAATATGCTGCATTTTCTAAAGCTGCAAATTTTCACCCTTCTTTTTAATGCATGTACTGAAATATTTAAAAACAATCCATCTGACTTTACAACAATTAGAATTTTACATTTTTTGCTAGAAGGAGCTTCTCCTACAAGCGGAGTAATCTGTAACAGTGTTAGTATTTGCCCAAAGATGGCAGCTTGTACATATCTGAACACATGACCTCAAATTTTGTTTCATCTATTGCCCAGTTGAATATGCATCAGGGTATTATGTTAGCTAACAAAACCATAATTATGGAAGTGTAAACTTTTGTTTCTAGAATGTGCGCACCACTTTCTCCAAAAAGATTTCACTCCACTGATGATTTGGGGGCATTTCCCAGTTTTCAGACCTCCGTACTTCAGAGGACTGCATTTTTGGTATTGAATAGAAACTCTCTTTTCCATTGGAACATGGGAGCTGCAAGTTCCAGTGGAAATATAAAAAAAAAAAGCAGCACACATGACATACTTTAAAAAAGGGCACCCTTGCGTGCTACATGAATGGCATGCTGGAAGTACCATGTAAAATTCCGGTGCAAAGTGTCCCATTCAGTTATCCCCCATTTTATCCTTGAATCAGCTCAGTATACACGTGATTTAAGTGAAGTTTATTCATTTAAATAAAATATTCCATGAACTGTAGAGTATACCTATGCTGATTACAAAAGGTATTACCAGAAATTAATTAGAGCCATAACTTTTAAATAAACATTTTTATTGTTCATCTTCACATATGTGAAAGACATTACTACAGCGTCCATTACTTTCAAATTACAAAGTTATTTAAACAAGATTTAAAAAATTAAATTAATATTTTGATAAGGTGCTTAACCTCTTAACAAGGACAAACTAACATTAAAAAAAAACCTTAATGAATTAAAGTTATTCATCTAAGCAGGTCTTGCTCAAAAGGAAATATAACATTACATAACCCTAATACACTTAAATAAACTACTGAATCTACATGTAATAGTCTGAGGTTTTTGGGTTTAAGACAGTTGTAAACTAAAAAAGTTATAAATATAATTTCATCAGCACAGTAGGTTTTTGGCTGTTGGCCTGAATATTACTGTGTCCTGTATTACATTATTTAAAACACACTACAAGACATTTACCCAATCAGTATTACAGTGGTAGCAGACAGTACACCTCTGTAATTAAGGGCTGTCAGCTTTCCCATTTTAGGGGTTTATAACTCGGCCATTTTAATTTGCATTTGGGCTGGAATTTAGCAAAAAAAAAATTTGAGCTCAGACACTCCCACCCCGACTTAATCAGTTTATGTTTGATAGGTTTTTTGTTTTTCTTTTCAGTTAGAAGAAAGGGGCGAAGTAGTACATTTGTTGGGTTTTGGATGCTTTTTTTGTTTAAGAACACAACTAAAACAAGTATTTTCAAAAATGTTTTGCAGACCATTAGTCAGTGAATGGTGACAGTCCCTTCTGGATTTTTTGTTATTATTTCTAATCAACAAAGTAAAAATAGAAACAGCCGAGTTATTTTAGATTAAGAAGTTACTATTCAGAAGTTTCTTTTAATATGCACTGTAATCTATACTGTTGCATACAGTCTTAGTAAGTGACAAAATCCCATTCATTTCAATGGAACTCTGCACAGTAAGATTTACAGTGTAATGATTCTTCCAGAAATGTCACACTGTCAGACATCTCACAGTTTTTTGCACACAGAAAGTATTATACAAAAGTACTAAGAAATTATAGCATCTTTAATATGCAAAAATTGGAAAAGTGGAATATCATGTCAATATATCAAACCATTATGCAAAAGATCAGTCAATGCATTGACACCTTAGTAGCTCAGAATTAACCATTACAGTGGCAGCATTAAAAGTAGAACCATAACTTTCCATTGACAGCACTCTGTATTGGATCTAAGCGTCTCAAACCCAGGGTCAATGGAAAAACCATAGCAATGCCACTATATATCAGGACTAAAGAACCAGTTGCAAAAAACATAGTATCAAAGTTTGGGGTAGGGATTGTTTTAAGAGCGTGGTGGGGCTTGTGAAGAAAGGAAGTGCTCTTTTCAGTTGGTTTGTTTAAAACAAACCATTAAAAAACAATAATACAAAAAAGCCATATTAAAACTACATTAAGGATCTTATTTAAGCCAACAAAAGCAAAAATATCAAGATTTAAGGCTGCCACTTCATCCTTAGCTTGCTTTACTGTGCTTAGGTAGTCAGCCCTTTTAGCATGCAAGATCATGCACAATTCTGAGACTCAAGCAACACCTGAACACAATGGAATGAGCCAGAGATAGGGAGGCAACCTTCAATTCTTCAAATAAGTGGTTTTAAATCAGACCCCTAACATTAAAGTTTCTTTTTTGTATGTATTAAAATATACATCTTAGCAAAATGTATGGCTCATTGAACAGTTCATAAAACACGCACAGTCTACAACACCAATTCTTACAATAGAAAAGAAACTTCTTACAAAAGAAGTTTTACTAGATGCCAAAAACCCTGTTTCAAACCACAAATCAAATTTGTGTAAGGGTCTTTTTCTTAGCCAGTTATAGGCATGGTTCCAGCTATAAAACCTTGGGACCGCTGTTTACTAGCCTTTGATTCCTTGGAGACAGTAACTCATTTATGAGAATTAAAGTTAACACTGTCATTTGTGTCAATTTACTTGTATGCTTCTGGCTACGCAGAGATGTAAACATAAGATCAAATATTTAGTTCCCTATTTCTGTTTCTGAAGGGGCAATTTTGTTATGGATACTATATCTCCATGGCACACTCCAGTGGGAACCTTGCAAAAGAATCAAACTCTACCATTTCATACCTGCTCCAGGACTGGAGCTGTTTCTTTGTTGCCTTCCTTTTTTTCAGCACCATCCACAACAACAGCTTTGGATGCCAACAAACCTTAAGAGAAAAGTTGCACAGAGATATTTAGAATACGTTGTTTTTTTTATTTTACTGTTTGCTATCAGCAGCTTTTATGAAAAACATAAATGTGAAAACAAATTAAAACATTTTCATCTATAAAAAGATTCTCTCTGAAACCCCCTTTTAAATAAAGACGCCATACAAGAACAAAATGTATGAGACCCTGACTACAATTCACAGGCCCTGTATTATACATGAAGATTAGCACCAGCCGCTCCAATTCCACCACCAGAGAGGGAAAAGGAGCTCTAAATTGTAATGCTATGACCCTCAATCCCAAAGCAATTGTGCTTCAAAACCAGGTCTACAGTCATAAAGTAAGTTTTCAACCTTTTGATTTTAGGAGGTTATTTCGAATTCCTTCCTTCACTCATTCCCTCCACATTTGGTCTTTGTGTGCTTTCCTAATGGTTATAAATAGGGCACTACCAAATTCACGGCCATGAAAAACACGTCACGGACCGTGAAAGCTGGTCTACCCCTGTGAAATCTGGTCTTTTGTGTGCTTTTACCCTATACAGATTTCACGGTGGGAACCAGCATTTCTCAAATTGGGAGTCCTGACCCAAAATGGACTTGCGGGGGTGGGAGTGGGATCGCAAGGTTATTTTAGGGCAGTGGTTCCCAAACTTTAACTGTGAACCCCTTTCACTAAAATGTCAAGTCTCGCGAACCCCCTCCTAAAAATGAATATTTCCAGGGATTGTCTCCTTTACCTGAGTATAAATTATAAAAAGCAGTGATCTTGGAAATATAAAATTTGTTTTTAATGACATGTTTATTACACACTATTATTAATTATTATTGATCATTACAGTATTTTTATTACATTATGAAAACAGCAACACTCTTCCAAGATCTCACTTTCATAGCTTGTATCACTTTGAATAAGCCTGTTATAAGACAAGGCTCCTATGTTTCAGCAAGGAGTATCAGCTGTGAAACAGCATGAAGGTATTAAGAAGCCAACTCAAAGTGTTCCTCCTACACAAGCATTCAGGTCTTGAGCAGTCCAGGTAAACAACACTCGTTACAACGTTTAAAACTTGTTCTTCATAATAATTTTAAAAACAAACCATACTAGCTGCCCATTTACTTTTAAAAACAGCAAAAAATATCCATCTCCCTTTCTAAGTCTTATAAGGAGACTTGAAGTTTAAATCTCCTCAGTGTGATAGATATGCTTGCTTTGATCTGCTTAGCTCTTGGAAGTCCAGGAGCTCTGGGCTGCTGGCCCCGTGCTGCCCGGGGTCCCTACGGACAGCTCTATCCGCCATTAGGGAATTTTTTCCCCTGAGAACCCCCTGTTTGGGAACCACTGTTTTAGGGGAGTCACGGTCAGTTGCAGATTAGCCACTTGGTCAATGGGGCCCCAGCCAATTGGGGCGCTCCAGAAAAGTGGGTACCCCCACGCCTCTCTCTACCCACCCTGCGCTCCTGCTGGGGAACAGGGTTGGGGCATGGGGGCTTGCCCCACTCTGCCCGACCGGAGCTCCTACCGGGAAGCAGGGGAAGCCCCCACGCCCTGACTCCTCCCCGGCAGAAGTGGGGGCGGGGGGAAGGGAGATGGGGGCAACTACAGTTGGAAGGGGTGTGGAGGGGCTCCCATTTGTTCTGGCCCTGAGCCCCAGAAAATCCACCACTGGTCACAGTATTGTCACCATTACTTCAGTGCTGCCTTCAGAGCTGGGCAACCAGAGTGGCGGTTGTTAGCCAGGCACGCAGCTCTGAAGGCAGCACCCCACCAGCAGCAGCACAGAAGTAAGGGTGGCAATACCATATCATGCCTCCTTTATTTCTGCGCTGCCGCCTTCAGCGCTGGGCAGACAGAGTGGCGGTTGCTGACTGAGGGCTCAGCTCTGCAGGCAGCAGCACAGAAGTAAAGGTGGCAATATCATACCATGCCATCCTTACTTCTGCGCTGCTGCTGATGGCGGCTCTGCCTTTAGAGCTGGGCTCCTGCCCAGCAGTCACCACTCTCCAGCTGCCCAGCTCTGAAGTCAGCACCGCCGCCAGCAGCAGGGTAGAAGTAAAGATAGCAATCCCACAACCCCCCCCTACAATAACCTTGTGGATTTCCCCCCACACACCTCCTTTTGTGTCAAAATCCTTACAATTACAACACCATGAAATGTCAGATTTAAATAGCTGAAATTATGAAATTTATTATTTTTAAAATCCTATGACCGTGAAATTGACCAAAATGGCCTGTGAGTTTGGTAGGGCCCTAGTTATAAGCTACAGTTGCAGAGTTTCCATCGAAGTTTGCCTGTTATGTATTCTCATCTCTTTAACAGGCCCATGAAAATCCTGTTTGGACTAAGCAAAACATTGAAGCATCTAACACAAGGAAAAATCTTACAAAGGTGGGTGGATAGACTAGATCAGAGATTCTCAAACTGTGGTCTGCAGACCACCAGTGGTCCGTGAGCTCCATTCAGGTGGTCCACTGATAGTTCCCTCGAAGGTGCACACCTGGGTGGCCGCACATGAGAAAATGAAGGGCCAACCACCTAATTAGTGGAGCCGCGCTGGTGTGGTGCTTGGACCCTGGAGAAGACGCACATGTAAAGTGAGGTGGTGGGCTTGGGGGGAAAATAGGGTATAGGTGGGAGGGGGCAGTGGGATGAGAAGAGGGGGTGGAGGAAATTTGGGACGTGCAGGGCTGCAGTGGCCAGAGAAGGAGGCGATTTTCCCCAGCTCCAGGGCTGCGGCTGCCAGGGAGAGACGCCCCCTCCTTCCCAGCCCCAGGTCGGGGGCTGCTGCGGCCAGGGAGAGAGAGCACATCCATCGCATTAGAAAGGTAAGACTACAGATATTAAAATATGAGTTGTGTGTGCTTTCGTTTGTAGAACAAAAAAACAATTAAGGTTTTTGTTTTTTTTTTAATATAGTGCTTTTATCCAAAGCGCTTTACAATAGTTAGCTAATGGTACAAGTGGTCCGTGGAAAAAAAAGTTTGAGAACCACAAGACTAGACTAGACTAATCAGAATTTTCATTCTCTATGATTTAAATAATAGGGACTCCAGGTGACCCTGATAATAGGATCACTGGGAAACTAGTAATTTAAAATAATGCTAGTTCTTCATTCACAAATCCATATATAAGACTACTAATATACATTTAACAACCAGACAACAGAAACAGCCAACAGTTTTAAATCTGATGTCCAGAATTGTTTTTATTTATTTATTTATTTCCCCCCCCCCCCCCCCCCCATTTTAGACACAGAGCTTGTTGTTGCCCAGGCAAAAACTAGGTGTTTCAGAGCTGCTTTGTCTGGGAACTTTTACTTTATTACTTAATATCTCTACTAAGTAATGTTGGTGAGGAGACCCAGCCCGCTTGAACGTGCATAAAGGAAAACTAAAGCAGAGGCAGCAAGGTATCTTCGAAGTCTGAAAGTCTTCTCCTGCAATCTGTGGCCCCAAGAAGAAGCTACCTCTTAACAGAGATTGTTATCCAAACTGAACAATCTACAAGATATAGCTACTGCATTCCATGGAAAATTAAATACCCTCACAATCAATTCAGAACACACGAAACTGGAGGCATATCACTTAGTGAACTCTGGGCTCTCCTAAAGTAACACATTTAGGACCCTGGAATACTGCAAATCCATCAGTAACCCAGATGACTTTTCATTAAGAAGTTGTAAAAAGCGATGAAGAGTCCTGTGGCACCTTATAGACTAACTGACATATTGGAGCATAAGCTTTCGTGGGTGCTCCAATACGTCTGTTAGTCTATAGGGTGCCCCAGGACTCTGTTGTTTTTTTACAGATCCAGACTACCACGGCTAACCCTCTGATACTTGACACCATTAAGGAGTTGTTATCAAGCTTCTGTGCCCCACAAGGATCTACTACAGGAAACATGTGTGTTACATCAGTTTGATGGATTTTTTTGTTTTAAATTAACCAGAACATTGTCTCCAATCCAAGATGTGCAACGACATTACTTAAAAAAACAAATTAATCAATCATGAATTTACTGCAAAGCAGAACCCCATTAATTTGCAATACTGAATGGAAGTCATCATGGAGTTTATGCAATTCATAAGTTAACAAAGAAGACCTTAATTCTGCAGCTTGCTCAAAACAGGAGGAGCCCTGCACTTCTGTGAGTCCCAATTAACATGCATAAGTGCACAGATCCTTTCGTATAGAAAAAGTTGCAGGGCTGGGACTTAAGTAAACCAAAATAACCATTACAAAATGTACTGTTTAATTTTACAAATTTAGTTTAAGTTTATGGGAGACAACTTGAAATAAAAAAGCAGGTGCATCATCTCCATTTTGTCTTCATTCCTGTTTCTTACCTCTGGAGTAACTTTTTTACAAATGAAGTTCTGAACAAAGGAGCGGATGTGGATGTGTTCCAGAGGGACTTTCAAACCAGAACTCACCAATGCTGCTAAGAACCGGATATATGGACTTTGAAGTCTCTGTATGTATCTGACTGCTTTACCATTTAATAACTCTTCTTGTTCTTCCTTTTTTCCTTATAATAAACCTTTTGCTTTAGACACTAAAGAATTGGCTGGCAGCATGGTATTTTGGGTTAGATCCAAACGAATACTGACCTAGTAACGTGGCTGATCCCAGAAGAACATTTTGTATAGAGAGCAGAGTTTTCTAAATAACTTCTGGACCTATGTGCTGATTGGGAGCCAGAGAACTGGAATGCAATAAAGGGGGCTGTGTAATTTTTTCTTTTTTTGCTTCTTGATAACCAGTGTGAGGAATCAGAAGCACTGTTTGTGACTGGCTGGTGAGTTTAACTTCAGTGTTAACCACCAGTTTTGGGCCTATCTGCTCACCCTTTTGCAGCCTGCCCTGATCTTGGCATTTTCAGCGAAGGCTGTCCCAGACACACCAGGTCACAGTTCTTTATTTATTTATTTTGTTACTGTACACTTGGTTACCCCTTTAATACCTCTGCATAGTAACATAAGGTATACATTCTTTTAGAAATTATGAAGTCTTTTCTAGTGCTTCAGTGCATTAATAAATGCTTATGCTTTTTAAACTTTCCTTTAAGACTCTTCCTACTCTCCTTCCAGCAATGCAATTGCCATTACTTCATAATAAAATGGGACAGAATTTTTGGTGGTCTCCAAAGCCAGTGGTATTGTTACTCCACTGATCTACTAGCAATGATTCAGTGTGCATAATATACACAGAATGCCACATCCAGAGCCCATGTAGATAACATTCCTCATACAATAAAGGGAATTATGCAGGAGATAAAAGGTGTTATAAACTAATGAACACACTTGTTCCAGGAAGAGGTCTATTCAGAATGATCAAATTATCATGACATTGAATTGAAGACACAGGTCAAATCACAGACCTTACATCAAAATCTTGGAACAGGGTTGGCTTTATTACTCTTTGTGTAGTGCTTTGAGATCGTCAAAAACGATAACTGCAAAGTATTAATATAATAAACAGACATGTACTGATCTACCATAGCACTCTATGTACAAGCATAAACATTCGGATATGTTAAAAAGTAATGATGTTCTCAATAAAAAGGAAATTTACCAGTGATCTTGTTAAGACGAGCTCTCTTTGCCTGAAATGAGTTGCCTAGATTACTTTTCCTCTTGTGCGATAATGTGCTCTCTGCCCGCACAAACGCCATCTTAGGAATGTCCACTACTGGGAATCCTACTTTTAAAGAACAGACATGGAAGAGTTCATTTACAAATTCACATTTCATAAACATTTCTTATCAACTGTAAATATTTCAATGCAAAATATATTCTAAAATGAATTAATAGGCTTTTATGTGCCATAACTGGCAGTTTAAAGATTTACAATTAACAGTACACAGAAAAATATTAACTTATAACTTTGAAATTTCAAGGTAACAGATATTAACTTTGTTGAAATGAACATCAGGATTTACTGATTCAGAGGTAAAAATCTAGATAGCCCTTAAAACATGGAGACATATGTATTACATTGTCTTCAAACATATCTAGAAATCTCCATTATAACCATGAACCTTGAGAATTTAAGTTAAAAAAAAAAAACTCTTAAGGGAAAATGAAATAAAGAGATCTAGAAAAATAAACTACTGATCTCTTCTGAGCCACTTAGGAAGCAGAAATTTGCACATAAATCTAAATAATTAACACTGCTCCAGACTTCAATATTGAAGTCTACTAAGATACAAACACCATCTTCCTCTAGTCTAGAACCATTGGCAGTATCATTTTGCAATATGAACAAAAGAGATTCTGAGGCTAAGAGTAACTGGGCAGGCAGAAAAAACAGTACACCTCTACCCCGATATAACGCGACCTGATATAACACGAATTCGGATATAACGTGGTAAAGCAGTGCTCCCGGGGGGGGCGGGCGGAGCTGCACACTCCGGCGGATCAAAACAAGTTCGATATAATGCGGTTTCACCTATAATGCAGTAAGATTTCTTGGCTCCCGAGAACAGCGTTATATCGGGGTAGAGGTGTATTTGCAGCCTTTAGAAAAATAAGAACTAGAATATAGTTTGTACCGAACGTTTCACTAGATGTAGGCTCCTCTTCCTTTTTCTGGACTTCCTGTATGATTGTAGAGGTTGAGGTTTCTTCCTTCTTTGAAGGTACTTTAAACCATTTTCTCTCCTCTTTATCTTTATTGCTGTTTGCACTGGTCCGAGGTTTACTTCCTGCTTTGTTCTTGGCTGCTGCTGCAGCAGCAGCTTTGACCAAAGCTATCCAATCCTCCAAAAAGAAAACAAAGGTGGAGGAGCATTAGTAGCAGTTTGCGACAGTCAAACAGAATCCATTTACAAATAGTGAGCAATCTCATCCAGAAATTGCCAAGTACATTTATGTTTAGTTTTATGACTATTGCCCATGATTCAGTAAAATGTACTTCCCAAATTGCCTACATATTGTAACTAGAATCTACCTCGTGGATTTAAAAAAAAATAACAAAAACACTGCATACAGAAATCTCTCTCTATGATTAGCCTTTCAAGCACTATTGTGCCATAATAACTAATCTGTATGCTATAAGAGTTACAGAAATACAGGAACTGTCATACTGAAACAGGCCATTAACTCAGTTATCCTGTCTCTAGCTGTGGCCCTCACTAATCGAGCTATTTCAAATGGAAGACCAATCCCTCTGTGCCCCATACATGTCTTGCAAACTACACAATCCAAGGACAGGAGAATTCTTTCTAACCTAAGCCGTGGATCGGGTAATGACCTGAAGCAATGGTAACTCTGGTAAAGAAATTTCTAGAATAACTGCAAATACTATTCTTACTGTATTAAATTTTCAAGCTTTATCCAATAATCTCAAATGGCTCTATAAACAGCTAATTAACGGTCACAATCCACCTGGAAGGTAGGAAGAGATTATTACCATTTTAGAGATGGGTAGGTAAACTGGCACACAGGGAATTCAAGTGACTTGCCCTTGGCCACACAGTGAGCAGTAGAAGAACCTAGGTGTCTTGACCCTGATCCCCTCTTCTAACGACTTGACAACTCTACCACAGTAAGCCATTTGACTTAACATCTTGCAGCAGTGTTTTCCATAGAAAAATTCTGTTACATAAAAACAATTGTATTCACCAACTGAATATATTTTTAAACTTTTTGAATGAAAAGATTTATTATAGACCATCTGACTGTTTTGATCTCATTAATGTTTTATATGTAGGTACGTACGTTATGTTTAAATTGTACTGTGTGCATGAAAGGTGTTTGCTCTAGGGATATTCTAAGACCACATATCTTCTCTGTTTGGTGGAGACAGCACTCAGTAAGTAATGAAGTATTTCCTTTATTCATTTAAAATGTGCTGTATTTAATCTGGATTGTTTCCTTGCTACTGTATTATGGGATATATTAAAAAACAGTACCTGATAAATATATCTCCATATATAAAGCCAATCTCAGAGCTGGAAGGGACCTGGAAAGGTCATTGAGTCCAGCCCCCTGCCTTCACTAGCAGGAACAAGTACTGATTTTGCCCCAGATCCTTAAGTGGCCCCCTCAAGGATTGAACTCACAACCCTGGGTTTAGCAGGCCAATGCTCAAACCACTAAGCTATCCCTCCTCCCTTTCACTCTTCCAATCATACTTCATTTCTTTCTAAACTAAACAATCCCAATCCCTTTAATTTCTTTACATATGGAAACCTTTCCATCCAACACCTCTACCAGTTTTTCCAATTACCATTCAGTGGACCTTTTCTATTTTCTGTGCCCCCTTTAAGGTGTCATGGGGACATACCTTCAGTTAAAATCTTTTTTCTGCATTATTCTCTATCCCTTCTTCATACAGCCCAACCTTTAATTCACATTTCTAGCACTGTTTTGCACTAAATATGCATCTCCACTGTGTAATAAACTACACATTTTGTGACAGTGATAATTTCAACATATCAATAGTAAGCAAGGTCCCTTTTTTAGGACATTAGACACGGATGCAAGAAGATCAAGTAACTTTCCTGTGAAGCACTGTTTCTTCTCTATGACATTATTTGCTTCACATTCTCCCCTTATTCTGCCGTCCTCAGGATAAGTTAGTTATGTATGTGTCTGAATATCATTAACTTAGTATTCACTTCCACTGATTTAGCGAATACCAACTACACATTAAAAAGACAAAGGCTACCTCTACACTACGGGGGGAGGCGGGGTCGATTTAAGATACACAAATTCAGCTACGTGAATAGCGTAGCTGAATTCGACGTATCACAGCCGACTTACCCTGCTGTGAGGACGGCGGCAAAATCAATCTCTGCGGCTTCCCGTCGACGGCGCTTACTCCCACCTCCGCTGGTGGAGTAAGAGCGTCGATTCGGGGATCGATTGTCGCGTCCCGATGGGACGCGATAAATCAATCCCCGAGAGGTCGATTTCTACCCGCCGATTCAGGCGGGTAGTGTAGACCCAGCCAAAGTCACTGCCCAAAAGAGTTTCCAGTATGAATCTCTTCTGAGCTAACCTACAAAATTAATTGTAAAAGTGTAGACATGTGGATCTTCAACAACGTATACTATACTCATTTGCGCCGGATGACAAAATTGAAGAAATCCTTCACTTAATGCTACTATATGACGCTGCACCATTATTTATACAGCACCAGAGATATGGATGGTACTTTATAGATGGGAAAGAAAAGACAGTTCTAGTAACAAAGAGCTTACAATGCAAGAGGCACAACATAGGAAAACAATAGTAAAAAGGAGAAAGGAAGAGAATGTCATGATGATACTTGTACTTTACATATGCTGGTAGACCCACTTCTACAATTTATATTTAAATTTGTATTTACTTAGTGCAGTTTAGGTCAACAAGTTGATAGATGTGAGCATGTGATGGAACGTACAGATTCTTTCGTGCCCCATAGGTGGCACTGCCCCAGTGATGTCCATAAGTGGGGGTCCTGCTGAGTCAGACAGTGGCATGGTGATTTTGGGGTTAAATCCCAGCAAAGTTTCTAAGGTCAGGCTTTCAAATTCCCATATGAAAGTGCCACCCTGCGAGGAGGGCGACTGGGGCTTGGTTTCTACCTATACTTGTGCACAATCTTTTTTTTAAGCTCAGAGCCATACAAGGTTTTGAAGGTGCAGGTAAGGAGGAACCACATGGAGGCTGCATGACTAGAAGCCAAGACGGGAAGATCTGGAGACAAGAACTGTCCTATTTATATTGTTTTGTGTTTAATGACTGTTATACACAATGAAGGAAACTGGCCAGAGACTTTGCTAGTCTATTTTTATTTTGGTTGAGTGCCCTATCACAGATAATTTCACGTGTAAGAAACTAAGGGATATATTCTTCTCTTGATAAGCACAGAAATTCCTGTTCGGAAAGAAAGCATCTTCAAATGTAAGCTCAGAGTTTATTTACAAGCCTTTATAAAACTTGTATAAGGAAAAATAAAGAGAAGAAGAAGAAGAAGAAGAAGAAAGGTAGACTCTAAATCTGAATGAGTTTGAAGTCTTTCTTGAATTGGGATTGTTACCAGGTTTCTAACCTAACAGCCAGCCACAATACTGAGATGTAGCCAGACTCTCAGTAACCTGTCATTCAAATAATTTTAATCACATCAGTAACAGCAGCTTTTTTGGCTTGCACTGTATATACAAATTCCAGGATTCAGTTATTACCAAGTCAGAACGGAGCAATCTTAAGTATAGTTCTCATGAAATAAGTTCATCCCCTTCCTCCCCAGTGCTCCGAGTAGCCATTATAAGTCACTTTGTTCTGATTACCCATTGCCTTCAGAATTCCCTATGATCAAACTGCAGCCAACATGGCGGCCTCCACTTCTGAGCCACAATGTTCACCTCAAATGACCTTTTTTCCCCTCAGTATTTCCTCTTTGCCACTTAAGGAAGGCTTAGTTCCTTTCTTTCTCCTCCTACCTCCACTACAAACATTTGTTTAATTAACCTGTCCAGGCCTATATGGGGCAACAGAGTAATAGGCAGCAGTCAGAAGATAAAGCAGCAGCTCCGGTTTTGGACAAATGGGTGGAATTCTGAGAAAAGTCAAAGCAAAAGGATTTGCATAATAACTTATCATTAAGGAAATCACTGCACTCTGGTTAAAAATGGCCCTTGCTAGAGTTCAGGGACTGGCATACTGCATGATTATATAGCAAACCATACAGTCATTACAAAAATCAGATCAACTAAGCCAAACTTCATGAAACTGCATAATAAAGAAATAAGTTAGCAGGAACCATCCAGCATCCCTATACATTGATTGGCTAGATCAATTGCATTTTAAATATAATTAATTTTATAATCTTATAACTGCAACAGTGGGAAGGCAAAAAGCAGTAGCATTTCTAAAATCCATCCCTTCTGCCAACAGCTGGATTCATGTCTTGCCACCTGTCTCTTCAGCTATCACAACTCTTCACTTCTCTATCTAAAATACAGCAGTTATCTTCCTCTTCTGGCACTCCTGCCACATTATCCTTCCCACCATGCACATCCACACGCACATCCCTTTCTAGCTCACTGGCTGTTTCGAAATCAAGACTGGATTCCTTGCTCTCACGTTCAACACCCCACACAGCTCTGCCCCACCTATATCTCAGCTCTTGTTTTCTCTATCATCTCTTCTTGGTCTCTGTCCCAATTGTGCCTTTTTTCCTCAGCTTCCTTGTCCTATGTACCAAGTTCCCTCCCTCTCCTTCAAATCCCTCCTCAAAACTCACTTCTTTTGGTTCGATTTCCGTCACTAATCTCAGCTCCGGCGCTATCTGCTCCCTCTCGCGCGCCTAATTATATTGAAGATAAAACAAAAAAACATGAAACAGAACAAATAAGTTATCTGAATTATTTGTAAGTGCTCCCCAAGGGCAGTTTTCATTCTCCCCCTTTTCCATTTCTTCTCTTCCCCACCTCAGTTGCATTTCTGTCTAAATTTTAAAACATAGCTAATCCAAGCAGGAACCTGGTCTGTAGTCGCCCTATAAATAAGAATACAAAAACGTTTGTATAGTTTTTGTTTTTGCCTTTCCACCCTCACAGCTGAAATTTTTGAAGAAACACAAATACTGTAGTATTAAAAAAAATTTACTTAGAATGTTTCAAGTTCTACAGTATCACTCACTTTAAGAGACAATGTGAACTTAAAAAAGAATCACATTTCCATCTGAAAATATTACACCTATTTTTGTTACAAATAACTCCAAAGATTACTGGTATAGAAAAATAAAAAAAATAGTCTCTTCTTCAATGTGCTTAATTTGTGCATTTGACAATACTTTGGGTATAACCACTTTCACTGTTCTAATGGTCACTTGCATCACTCATACACTGCTCTTAGGTACACCACAAGAGATGACACAAATAACAAAGGTAGAAGAAAAAATCCTTATACAAAAATGTTAATGAATGTTATATTTTATATGGACTCATTATTTTAAAGGTGCCAGAGAAATGAATTTGTAGTCAACTTTTAGTGAATTAAAAATATCAAAACGTTGCCTCTGTAATTCTCAGGTCAGCTTGCACACTAATGGACAAATTATTTTTGCACACATTCAACATTTTCAGGAAAAAAATGTTGCATGTTAATACCTTACTATTATTTTAAAAGTAATACAATTTTATACCTAAATGCCAACTCTCTATACAAGTATTTTTGGGAGGGAAAGGGGCAGGAGGGGGAGAAATCACAACAGGAAAAAAGTTCTGGGTCTGAATTTAACAAATAGTATCACAGGTTCATCTGATGCATGACTTTCATATCAATCAAATTATGTTGGGGGGTATTCTTTGAGAAATCATACAAAAACCTATGCCTGTCAAATAATTCCTGGTAAGTGCCTTCTTTAGAATAAAAGAACAATTTTAGTTTGAAACAAAACTTAGTCTTAGATAACTTTGACCTTCAAACCAAGCTTAGGCTGTATTTTTATTTTTACAACAAAAATACTTTTGAAATAAAAATGGATATTTTTGCCATAGCATAATAAATTTACCTAGCCTCCTGTCCAGCAGTTATATTACTACTTAACAAATGAAACCCGGAGCCTGCTTTGAGACCAAGAGATTTGTACTCCTGCCTCTGATTTGGGGGACTTCGAAACGTCAAGGTTAATCTCATCTTTCATTTTAAATGTGAACATTTCCTAGCCTGTGTAGAAATCAAAATTAATCGCCAAAAATACAAGTTTGGCTATAGTGGAGATCTTGAGGAATAATCACTGGGACACTCAGGTTTGGCCTCAGACACATGAAATCCAACACCACAAGTGTCTCAATAGTTGAAGATAAGCAGAATAATTTATTGCGCTTATAAGAGTGCCATTTAGGCTGCTATCTAGGGCACTAGCACTCCTACAGACTTCCTCCTGTCACTCGCTGGTTGTTTCAACTGAGCTTTTGTTTCTCAGCTGAGAAGCCAAAGTGACCTTTAGCTGCAGAGTAGTAGCTCAATAGTGCAACAGACTACATGATTTAGTGGAACAAGCAAAGGACTAAGAGCAAGGAACTTCTGAACTCTAATCCAAGCTCACTATTCTTCTTTATTCAAGTCGCAGCCTCCCTGCCTAAGTTTCCCTATTTGTAAAATCGAATGAAATAATCGAACTTCTTACCTCATTGGGTCACACAATTAATGTTTGTACAGAAACTCAACAGAATGCACATAACCATCCAGCAAGAGGCTGATGGTAATGGGACTATTAAAAAAAAAAATGGGGGGGGGATTAAAGTCTGAAGATGCCTCAAAATAATCCACTGCCTGTCCTTCTCCAAAGTCCTAACTTTCTTTGCATGATTGTCATATTATGCTTTAAAGCTCTCAGTTACACAGAAGCATAAGCAGAATAATTTATTGCGTTTATAAGAGTGCCATTTGGGCTGCCATCTATGGCACTAGCACTCCTACAGACAAATTATTGTTTAAAAGGCCCTCCCATTTCTCCATTTGAAAATAGTCATATAATAACCAAACCCAGTAATTTATTCATTTTTATAAGTCATTTTCCAGAGCAGATTAGACATTTGAATTCTGCTCTTCCAAGAACAATTTCTTGAAAAACTGGGGATTATAACTATTTGCGTTTCATCAATTAACTCGCTTCTTTTAGCAAGTTTCAGACAATCATTTCATTTTTTTAAAATAGCTAAAATTTCTCATTACCAGCACAATTACTCTAAAAAGATTATTGCTCAAAGCAGGCTTCATACAAATTTGGAGACTGGATAAAACTTGGATAAAATTCCTAAGTATTTAAGTTAAAATCCTGCTATTGATCTTAGATTGTATCTCATAAACCGCCTCCCTTACTGGTAGGGTGCTACTCTCTTCTGTGACGGCATTGAGACTGTTACAGATAAAGGAATATCAGCCCACCTCCAAAAGGTTTGACATAGGGAGATAAAAAAATGAACCAACTGTGAATTAATAGAAGAAGGTGGTAGAAATCTGACGTAACAAATCCACCAGCAGCGGCCCACTGATGGGCTAAGGCCTCTTCTAAAGGGCCATAAAAACCAAGGAGGAGAGAACCTGTTAGGTCCTATGTGGTCCTGGGTTGGGACCATTGGAAAGAGAGCAGTCAGGGAACAGATGAGCCAGTGAGGAGAGCATACAGCACTCAGAGGTTTCATAATTGAAGTGACATCACTAGCACAGCACATGCTAAGGCAGTTAAGAACTGGTGAACCAACATGTTGAGGGACCTAAAGAGAAGGCAGCAGCAAGTTTAAAATCATGTGTGTTACATGGCCCTTCCTGCATGGGGCATTCAGCAGATAATTTGTTCTCAGGTCACTGTTAATATCACATGCCCTGTTTACTAGTCAACACAAACAAGCAAGAAAAGACGCTTAATATCCTCACCTGCCCTTTGGCATCCTCAGGCATAGATTTGATATGCATCCTTTTTAGGCATCGAATAACTCCATCATAGAACTGTACTGTGAAGGTTCCTAAAACAGGATTGATGCAATCACTATGAGCAGTTAGAAACATACCTACCTCACTACTTCCCCAAAATACTACAAATACACAGTCATTTCAGACCCAGTCCTGCATGTGACATCAGTGAGTGTTTTGGCTCTGCAAATACTATAGGATTAAGCATCTATTTAAAATTCTTCCCTTCATAGTTACAGTCACATATCCTCCTTGGATCACAACAAGATTAAAAGGGACACAATCAAGACAGAAGCACTTAAAAAACCCTCTTTATTCACAATGAAAAACTCAGTGTTGAGTTCTATGGGACTATAAGATGAGACAAGCGCATAAAGTTACTGAGATATGTGTTTGTGGTTTCAGGACCTTGGACAGTTGAACTAAAACTGTAAAACTTATTTTATATGATTACATCCTTCATTTCTCACAACTTGGACAATAAGTAGTGCTTCATTTTTGTTTATAAATTTCCAATTTGTTAATCCAATGATGCCACATATCATCAGTACATTTAAACCCACACCCAAAAACAATTCTCATTAGTTTTTAAATACAATAAAAGCATGCAATAGATTTAAAGACAAAACAAAGCAAACATCAAAACTACTTTAAATGTTATGCCTAAACTAGCTGGCATTTTCCTTTTAATATTGCATTTACTTTATCTTATTTCACTGATTACCAAAGCTCAAAAATGAGATTTTGAATGTTTTCTAGAAGAATTGAGGTACTGTAAGCATATAAATGTAAATCCAAACCAACAGTACTGTGAAGGGTTCTATAATATTGAGGCAAGGATATTCATCTCGCTACTATAAATGAAAGTTACATTACCATTGAGTGGAGAAGGTACCCCAAGTTTTTAATTTCATAGAAATGAAAGATGGTAAATGCTCACAAGATCAAACCCATTCCTCCCCTTACAGAATAGCAATACTTCCTACAGTATATTTAACCTAGTGAATAAAACCGTATGTAAACACATTTTAATTTTAAAACAGGAGTATAGCAGTGTTCCTGGTAAACAAACAGAAGTACTTACAGATGCATTGTATTTATATACATACCCTCCTTGTTAATTGCTTCAATCTTAGCAGGATAATATCGACAGTCTGTCCAACGAGCTAGCACCTCTTCTCCAGGTTTAAAATCCTATTTCAAACATTTTTAATTGTTAATATCTTGCCCTGCAAACCTTTCCTAAACAAACTTAAGTTTTATAACTTAGCGATATTTACCTTGAAAAATAATTAATACCATTAGGTTTGGCAGAATTCAATTTTTACTTTTTATAACTTTGACAAATAATATTGATCTTTATTTTTAAGCATTTTTAAAATGTTTAGTGATCAAAATTTTGACAATTCTTGAAGGGTGGGGGTCAGACAATTATTTAATGACAGTAGCTGCTGACATTCATGAAGTTAAAAGCTTTATAACTGTTAAAACACAAATTACCTATATCACGTCAAAATATACTAATTAAAATTTACAAAGTAAATATCTTTAAGTTCTCAAGCAGCTTTTTTTTTTTTTTTTTTTTTTAATTTGCCTATGTGTAAATTTTCATCTTATGGCTGTCAAGCCATTAATCACTGTTAAACAATAATAGAATACCATTTATTTAAATATTTTTGGATGTTTCCTACATTTTCAAATATATTTATTTCAATTACAACACAGAATACAAATATGAATCTTTAGCGAATCTGGCATGTAAATACTTTGCAATGCCATGCAAATGCCTGTTTTCACTTTCTAGTGACATTGTAAATAAAAAGAGGGTAGCATTATCTCCTGTAAATGTAAACAAACTTGTTTGTCTTAGTGATTGGCTGAACGAGAAGTAGGACTGAATGGACCTGTAGGCTCTGAAGTTTTACACTGTTTTGTTTTTCAGTGCAGTTATGTAACCAAAAAAAAATAATCTATATTTGTAAGTTGCACTTTCACAAGAGATTGCACTACAGTACTTGTTTGAGGTGAATTGAAAAATACTATTTATTTTATCATTTTTACAATGCAAATATTTGTAATAAAAAATAATATACACTTTGATTTAAGTTACTACACTGAATACAATATGTATGAATATGTAGAAAAACATCCAAAATATTTAATAAATTTCAATTGGTATTCTATTGTTTAACAGTGCGATTAAAACTGCGATTAATTGCGATAAATTTTTGAGTTAATCACGTGAGTTAACTGATTAATCGACAGCCCTAATTATCACTGACGGAAATATGTTTTCATCTGTTTGTGTTTTTATGGTGAAATTGATGTTTGCAGGCATTAACTGATAAAAAATCTAATCCTTCCAGGCCTAAATAAAATAATTTAGGCAAGGAGTCAGAAAAAAATTAACTTGCTACTTACAATAAATTCATCATCATCTTTTAGCCCTTCTTTCCTTAGTGCTGGTCTTTCCAGGGGTCGTAATCTATTGCTGTCCCAATAAATCCACTCATCATAGCGATGACTCCAACGTTCAAAATGGACCAACATCTTCCCCTCTTCATAGTCTATTTTCTCAATGCGAGATGGATACCTTGAACAACAACAAAAGGAAAGGTGTCAATTGTGCAACTTTTTCCAGCAATGTTTTGCATAAAGACGTACTCATGTAACAGTTTAAACTACTTTGGTGGTGTTAGCTGCACCATCATTTGGTACTAAGAATCAGTTTGGATTTGAAAGAAGTTTTAAACATGTTAAATTGTTGATATGACAATACCTAGCTGCAAAATCCTCTACATACATTAAAGATGGGTCACTGTTCTGTCTTAGGGTACGTCCAGACTACCCGCCGAATCGGCGGGTAGTAATCAATCTATCGGGGATCGATATATCGCGTCTCATCTAGACGCGATATATTGATCCCCGAACGCGCTTCCGTCGACCCCGGAACTTCACCAGGGCGAGCAGCGGTAGCAGAGTCGATGGGGGAGCTGCGGCCGTCGATCCCGTGCCGCAAGGACCTGAGGTAAGTCGAAATAAGATACGTCGACTTCAGCTACGCTATTCCCGTAGCAGAAGTTGCATATCTTACATCGACACCCCTGCCGCCCCCCCCCCGCCCCAGTGTAGACCAGCCCTTACAGCCATACAATTGTGAAAATTCAGATTTAAGGCTCAAACTACTAGGTAATGTTAAGATGCATGCCTTATTTGGGTTAAATATTGGAAGTTTCATGCTTAGCTTTGTATTCATAATTTTGTTGATTAAAGCAAGAACAGACGGGTTTGTTTCTTTTCCTGGAGGGATAGAGGGGTGGTGAATTGGCTTTAGAAAAAATAAATTCATTACTTTTAATCTAATAAACTAATAAATGTTCCACATACTTGCTTCAATGATTTCAGGCACATCCAAGCTGCTAACTAATCAAAAACAATTGAAGTTGACAGAATATTCCTTTTGAATCCAATCTGTTGACTAATTTGCAGATCAGCTCCACGGACTTTGTCGCTACCGAATCTAATGCGCAGTCATTTTTCAATATTTATATTTTTTAAATTGCACATTTATTAAAAACAAAAAACACCAGTATTAAGGACTGTGGGTTCTAATTGCCCCTCAAACTTTACATATAATCAGCAGAATCAACTACATGTGGCCCTCAATCAGAACAACTCTTCATCACCTAAAGCTAGAATTTAACATGGATTTTAACTACCCCCTACTTTGGGATTTGTATAACCTGTATTAAGTTTGGCAAAGAGATTTCCCATTTTTCAAATCTTTAGCATCTGTGGGAATACATAATAATCAGGGTGGTGCATTTAGATTCCACAAGAATCAAGCCACATTATTTAGTTTGTTTTTTTAAGGGCTATTTTGGCTTTAGGGAGCCACTAGCTGGGCAGAAATAAATCTCATCTTCTCACAGAATGCCCACCATCAATATAACTAGATTACATTATTTCAGTTCCATAAAGCGCATGCAAGACTGGTGTGCTAAAAAGAGAACGAATACATAAGTGGATCTGAAAACACAAAGCACCTTCTAAAACTATCTGGTGGATTTTTTAAGTTTAAGAAATTTCCTCCCACGTTAATATTTTGGGAATCCAGGTTAACCTAGAAACAATTTCTTGGGAAGTTCTACACTTCCAAAAAATAGGAGTGACAACGGAAGAGAAAACGACAGAGATCCTGCAGCTACTCTGAAACATTTATTGAAAAGAAATGTTACCGTTAAAGAAGGGCTGCCTATTTCCAAAGCAGGAGACTCAATCTACATTCTGCAACAATGAAAATGTTCCCTCAACATTAAAGGGTGGCAGCTGCTGCAGTCATTTTCTATTCCTACTGCATATTCCCTTACCCTGAAGCACTGTGCCACCTGATATTGAAAGAGATACTATCAGCTTTGTTATTTTCAAATTTCTGACACAGCAACCTTTAAACAGTAAATCATGATTTAAAAAAACAAAAACACTTTCTATGAAGTTTAGGGATTTTCTTCTTCCCTGATGCTTATCAAGTTATTTTTCAGCAAGAGTGGGCAAACAGACAGCACAATACGTGCCTGGGCCCGTCTCAATTCCCTCCTCTCTCTGTGCTCATTCCGGCCTGCCTTTTCTTCATCATCAGCAACTAAGGTCTCCCAATATCTAAACTGCAGACCTGCAGAAGAATTCCAGGGTGTGAAGAACTCCCATCTCACTTGAAATTACCCTATTCTATTTTCCAGATTCCTATTGTTCCCTAGTGCCAGAAAGGTATCTAGGAAAGGAAGAAAGTCTTCCCAGATCTCAAATTTATATCACTTCCTGATCTCTTGTAGAGCTTTCCATCCCCAAAGCAGACAGAGTGTGTCCTCGTTGTTGTGTCCTCATTGTTCATACACAGTGCCTCTTCCCTATTTTGTATTGTTCTGTGGCTGGTAGATTGAAGCCTTGGCTACACTTGGGGATTCACAGCACTGACGTGGCAGCGCTGTGAAGCGCGAGTGTAGTCGCGCCGCCAGCGCTGTGAGAGCTCTCTCTGATTACACTGGCGCTTTACAGCGCTGCACTCAAGGGGGTGCGTTTTCACACCCCTGAGCGCAGCAAGTTGCAGCGCTGTACAGCGCCAGTGTAGCCAAGGCCTTAGTTCTCTGGCTATTAGCTGTGTGGTAAAATTTCCAAGCCCTACAGGGGGTGCATGTATTGGTCTGAGCAGAACAGAGGGAGGGATAAACTGGTGAAATACAGACGTGACCATGCTTTTGGGAGAAATGGAAAACAATATGAAAGGCAGAAATTGTAAATGAGGCAGTAGAGAACACAGTATATGGAAAAAGAAAGAGAGGAAGAAGACACTAAAGACAACTTAGTAAAAGGTGCACCACAATCTAATACAGAACAAAAAAAATGAAAGACTGAAGATAGGGATATACTGTAACAAAAAATAAGATGCTGTAAGTAGGACTGGTCGAGTATTATTCAGAAAATCTATTACTTGAACAAAACCAGTGACGTTTGTTGAATATGATATTCAACAAATATATCTGTCCGCTGGTTGATCTGCTTTAGCTGTAAGATACATTTTAACAAGTTATTAGCTAGAAAAGTGACTGACAATATTCTGTTAATATCTTTTAACTGAAATAAATGTTACATTTAAACATAATTCTGTGAAGTTATAAGGGATACCATTCCTCTGAGGTCAGAGGAGTGCAGCTGGCTGATTAGCCCCACCCACACTTGAGAAGAGAGATGGAACTTAGGGTACGTCTATACTTACCTCCGGGTCTGGAGGTACGCAATCGATCTTCTGGGATCGATTTATCACGTCTTGTCTAGATGCGATAAATCGATCCCGGAAGTGCTCACCGTCGACGCTGGTACTCCTGCTCTGTGAGAGGAGTACACAGAGTCGACGGGGGAGCCTGCCTGCCGCGTGTGGACCCGCGGTAAGTTCGAACTAAGATACTTCGACTTCAGCTACGTGAATAACGTAGCTGAAGTTGCGTATCTTAGTTCGAAGTGGGGGGTTAGTGTGGACCAGCCCCCAGTTACAGTATAAAAGAGGACAGCAGGAAGCGTGGGGGCAGGGGAGCATCCTGGGCTGCCTTGGTCTCTCTTTATAGGGTTATTGAAACAAATTTCGGTTAGAGTCATTCCTTAATGGGGCACACCTCCAGGAGGTAGCTCAACAGCTCCAGGACCTAGTTACCCAATGGCTATACCTGGAAGCCAAGATGGTGGTGGAGCTCATAGAAAATATTATCTTGGAACCATAGCTGCACATTCTCCTTATGGAGGTTCAAACACATCTGCCGTGGAGGAAGTGGAGACAACCAAAAGGTTCTCGGAGGCAGAATTGCCTAGGAGTTCGGACCCGAGGCCCTTCATGATCCCAATAAAAATAGGGCCAAACATGGGGAAGTGGTATGGACAAACTCTACTTCAACAGGACTTAGTCTGACCCAAAGCCACAGATCGTGAGTGATCAGTCCAGATTTCCTGCATCCATGGAGAAATCCGTACATACCCAATGGCATCTGTAATTTTGCAGGCAGCAGACCAGATAGGGCACCTCCAGATAGGATCACCTACCCCAGCCAGTGATCCTGGGACACAACTGCACACATCTTCGGATCCTCCTCGGAAGAGAATCTGTTCCCTCCGCCTCAGACACCCTTCAGATGCAAGAAAAGCCCCCCACACCCAGATGCCTGGGACCTATTCCCCATTGTTCACTCTGATCTTTTTGAAGTCTCATGAAGGTCCCAAGGCTCACAGAAACAGCCAAAGTCATCTCAGAAGGGAGGACGAGCCTAGGTCTGTGCCAGAGGTGACACCATGGAGCCTGAAGAAGAACTTTCCCAAAGGATAGGCCCTAGAGAAGGAATACCCCAACAGTCTGTAAGTTATCCCCTACCCACATACACTGGAGAGCTCCTTCCCGTCCTAGACAATAGCATCCTGAGTTACACTGTTGGCATTGTGGCAGCTCAACATGATGACCAGAAGCTCTGGGAATGTTTTAACCAATTCAGAGGTGACCATCGTGTTGATTGTGCTGAAAACGTATCTCGCCAGCTGCCCCGCTTTGAATTCCATGAGACATCTCCAAATTAAAGAATCCAGATATGAACTCCTAGTCCCCAAGCCCGATCAGTGGGAGCTGCTATGGCCAGCCCATACTCTTCCATGGCAAGACACCTAGGTAAGGTGAAAACCCAAGAAAGACTGTTGGCCTGATTCTTTTGGCTAGGGATATATAAAGAGGTAGCCGATTTCTGCTTACTGCGCCCCAACTGACAAAAAGTAACCCCAAAGAGATGGGGGAGGGAGAAGAGGTTCTGGGGCCTCAGCAACCTAAACTGGCCAAAACTGGGATTGAGGAGGTGCCACCTGGGGAAGAGCTGCCTAATAAGCAGAAAAAGCAAACCAAACACCCTCCCAAGAACTTACAAGGTAGTGGTCTTCCCCACTAACAGAACAAACCTCCTTGATCACACTCCACATCTGCATAGGGCCAAGAACCAAGCCCATTAGAAAGTGATATCAAATCCCAGAAAGCATGAAACCTGTTAGTTAAGGAAGTAAAGGAATTGTTAAGATTGGGAGTAACTGAGGAATCTCATGGCTTCTGGCATAGTCCAGGGATTTTGGTACCAAAGCTGGATGGGACCTTCCAATTTTGTATAGATTTCCATCACATAAATGTAATTTCTGATTATGATGCATATTCGATGCCTTGAGCGGATGAACTGATGAATCATCTTGGTCAAGCCCATTTTATCACAACATTAGATCTAACTAAGGGCTATTGGCAAATTTCCCTTACTATCAACTCCAAGGAAAAAACACCTTTTCTACCTCAGTGGACCTATTCCATTTTGTTGCCATGCCCTTTGGATGAGGGTCCAGCCACCTTTCAAAGGCTGATGGACCAAGTGTTATGGCCCCACCTTCATCATGCTACAGCGTACCTAGATTATGTGGCGGTCTACAATCAGGACTGGCCCACCCACCTCCAGAACCTAGCAGCAGTCCTTCAAGCCCTAGGAGATGTCCATTTAACAGTAAACCTAAAGAAGTCCAGGGTGGGAAAACAGGATATGAAATGCTTGGGGAATCTAGTGGGGAACAGTAAGGTATAACCCCTAATGGACAAACTTGAGGTGCTAGCAAACACCTCCATACCAAGACCTAAAAAGCGGGTCTGGGCCTTCCTAGGTCTATAAAGGTACTACAGAAGATCTGTGCCTGACTTTGCCTTATTAGCAACACCTCTTACTGACCTGGTGAAAAAACAATCAGCCCCTTAACAACTCATGTGGTACCCCCAGTGTGATTAAGCATTTTAGAAAATTAATCTGATTCTATGCAACAAGCCAGTATTGCACAGACCTGATTTCTCTTGAGAATGCATTCTCCAGACATCAACCACCATGGGTGCAGTGCTACTCTAAACCTTCCATGAACAAGAGCACCCTAATCCTTTACATAAGTAGAGGAAACCCAGTACTATGTCATTAAGAAAGAATGCCATACAATGGGCTGTAAAGCCACTCAGACACCACTTGTGTTTGGAACACTCTTTGTTTGGGTCACTGACCATGTGGCACTGAAGTGGCGGCAAACCACGAAAGACCTGTGTGACATGTTGGTACTTAGCCCTACAGCCCTTTCAATTTCAAATAAGAGTATCAGCCTGGGTAGGACCATAGGAATGCTTCTTTTCAAGAACTGAAAAAAAGACTACATGCTTGGCAGTGAGAGCCTCAAAACATCCACTCAAGAGGGGAGGGGAAAAGTATGGGACGGTATAAGGGATACCATTCCTCTTGGGTCAGAGGAGTGCAGCTGGATGATTAGCCCCTCCTACTATACCTGAGAAGAGAGTTGGAACTTAATTTGCTGATCCTTACAAAAGACAGCAGCAGAAAATGGAAGGGGGGACTGGAACACATGGGCTGTGTTCCCAATGGACTGCTACTGGAGTGACAGCAGAGAGAAATTGCTCCAGAAACCAAATGGACCAAAGGGAGACTGCGTGAAGTGCTTTGTTACTGAGGCGCTGAGATAAGAGCCAGGAAGTTTTGGGTTGCTGAGGTTACTGGCGTGAGGGAGAGATTTGGAGGAAGGGACTAGCTGGCCTGCACAGACTTTGAGGGAAGAGTCTATGAGGTTTTGATTTGTTTTGTTAGGAAGTCTTAAAATAAAAGAACGAACCCTGCTGAAAATTGCTTCCCTGGATTCTGTGGGAGAGCTCTGATAGAACTAACTCAGGGAGCGAGCTGGCTCAGCAAGAATAATACCTGGTCCAGTAGGAGAAGGGAGCTTTAAGATAAGCCCCAATCTTTTACAAATACACAGTGGTATTTTCCATTAAACAATATTTCTCAAGCATAGAATTGTAGGCAGGCCAGAATGATGAGTTGCAATACAAAAAAAGAAAATCAGAAGTTATTATTAGCTAGAGATATAAAGGGTAACAAGAAAACATTTTACAAATACATTAGAAGCAAGAGGAAGACGAAGAACAGGGTAGGCCCATTACTCAATGATGGGGGGAGAACAATAACATAAAATGTTGAAATGGCAGAGGTGCTTAATGACTTTGTTTTGGTTTTCACCAAGAAGATTGGTGGTGATTGCACGTCTAACATAGTGAACGCCAGTGGAAATGAGGTAGGATCAGAAGAGGCTAAAATAGGGAAAGAACAATTTAAAAATTACTTATACAAATTAGATGTCTTCAAGTCACCAGGACCTGATGAAATGCATCCTAGAATACTCAAGGAGCTGACTGAGGAGATATCTGAGCCATTAACAATTATCTTTGAAAAGTTATGGAAGATGGGTGAGATTCCAGAAGACTGGAAAAGGGCAAATACAGTGCCAATCTATAAAAAGGGAAATAAGGACAACCCAGGGAATTACAGGCCAGTCAGTTTAACTTCTGGACCCAGAAAAATAATGGAGCAAATAATTAAGCAATCCATTTGCAAACATCTAGAAGATAATAAGGTGATAAGTAACAGTCAGCATGGCTATGTCAAGAACAAATCTTGTCAAACTAACCTGATAGCTTTCTTTGGCAGGGTAATAAGCCTTGTGGATGGTGGGGAAACCGATAGACGTGGTATATCTTGACTTTAGTAAAGCTTTTGATACTGTCTCGCATGACCATCTCATAAACAAACTAGGAAAATCCAACCTAAATGGAGCTACTATCAGGTGGGTGCAAAACTGGTTGGAAAACTGTTCCAAGAGAGTAGTTATCAATGATAAACAGTCATTCTGGGAGGGCATAACAAGTGGTGTCCCAGAGTGATCAGTTCTGGGTCCAGTTCTGTTAAATATCTTCATCAATGATTTAGATAATGGCATAGAGAGTACACTTATAAAGTTTGTAGACGATACCAAGCTGAGAGGGGTTGCAAGTACTTTGCAGGATAGGATTATAATTCAAAATGATCTAGACAAACTGGAGAAATGGTCTGAAGTAAATAGGATGAAATTCAATAAGGACAAATGCAAAGTACTTCACTTAGGAAGGAACAATCAGTTGCACACATACAAAATAGGAAATGACCGCCTAGGAAGGAGTATTGTGGAAAGGGATCTGGGAATCATAGTGGACCACAGGCTAAACATGAGTCAACAGTGTAACGCTGTTGCAAAAATAGCTAACATCATTCTGGGATGTATTAGCAGGAGTGTTATAAACAAAACACAAGAAGTAATACTTCTTGATTAGCTCTCAACTGGAGTACTGTGTCCAGTTCTGGCTGCCACATTTCAGGAAGGATGTGGACAAATTGGAGAGAGTCCAAAGAAGAGCAACAAAAATGATTAAAGGTCTAGAAAACATGACCTATGAAGGAAGATTGAAAAAATTGGGTTTGTTTACTCTGGAAAAGAGAAGACAGAGGGGACATAATAGTTTTCAAGTATGTAAAAGATTGTTACAAGGAAGGAGAAAAAAATTTATCACTAACCTCTGAAAATAGGACAAAGAAGCAATGGGCTTAAATTGCAGCAAGGGAGGTTTAGGCTGGACATTAGGAAAAACTTCCTAACTGTCAGGGTAGTTAAGCACTGGAATAAATTGCCTAGGGAGGTTGTAGAATCTCCATCATTGGAGATTTTTAAGAGCAGGTTACACAAACACCCGTAAAGAATGGTCTAGGTGATACTTAGTCCTGCCATGAGTGCAGGGGACGGGACTAGCTGACCTCTTGAGGTCTCTTCCAGTCTTATGATTCTATGATTAAGCCCAAATCCCAGTCTTTAGAGATGAGACTCTATTAATCCACTGAACCACAGTGTCTATAAAATGACTGCCTGCCAAATTCAGCTAAGAATAACTTTGCATGGATCCAACAAAAAGATCAAAAATATTAATGTGATAAAATAGCAGATTCAAAGACTATGTGCCCTGAAATCTACACGTTGTAACATTTTAGATCCTACATCTTCAAGCTAGGGACTCTTGAACAGTGGTTGTCAGTATGTAAATAGGTATGCCAAAATTCACTACTGGAAAGAAGGAAAAGTGTTGCTTTTGCAATATTAAAAAAATAATAATAATTTAGTATACAAAAGTGTGACTTGTCTAGCTTTTTTTTTCTTGATTGGATAGCTCACTTCTCAATATTTCATTGAGGTTCCCAGGTCCAAAATTTGCTGCCCTAGAATTGCTACAGAGTAATCCGAAACCTTACAGCAGTTCCCTCTGCTGGTTTTCAAGCAATAATTAACAAACATTCTACCCAGAGCTGTGCTGACAAATTTTAAATGATTCACATAACATAAGCAAAAGCTTTGTTGTCAATAAGAGCCATGTTAACTTCCATTTAATTTAGAAGAATTAACAGAAAAATATGATGTGTGCTATATAGAATACAAACATATGAAGAAGTTCCCTCAAACCTAACAGTGCAAGCGAGCACTCTAGAGTATTATAAATGGAAATAATAAAATTACATTTGCATTACCTTGACCATATCTTGATATTCAACGGTAGAAGTGTTTTTGAGTGTATACTTTGCCATACAGTCACAATTTCCATTTGACCAAATGTTCATTTTTAAATTAATCAGATTGAGTTTAAAAATGATTTACCAAGAGTTCTCTCTACTACAGCACAAATGGAAAAGACATTATACAGATAAAGTTAAAGAAAACACATTTATTCATTATTTCTTAAGTTGTTTGCATGAAAACTGTCTACTTCTGCTTGATAACACACGCACTTGTTGTTTAGAAACAAAAAATCATCATTTGGTAGCTTTCAATATTTAACTCAACAGGTTGCAAACATATTTGAAACGCATTCACTAATCCCAACAGGGCTCACATGACATTTCAATTAAAAAACTAGAATGATATAAAATTAACATGGCACACATTCAATGGATTAAAAACTGGCTACCTGATAAGTCTAAAAATGTAAGTGTAAATGAGGAGTCATCATTGAGTGGTTGTTTCTCTAATGGGGTCCCACAGGGATCGGTTCTTAGCCCTACACTATTTATCATTTTTATCAATGACCTGGAGGAAAAAGTCATTACTGATAAAGTTTGCAGATGATGCAAATTCGGGGAGTGGTAAATAATGAAGAGGACAGGCCACTGATACAGAGCAATCTGAATCGCTTGAGAAACTGGACTGAGGCAAATAAATGTGTGTTTTAATATGGCTAAATGTATACATCTAGAAACAAAGAATCTAGACCATACTTGCAGGATGGGGCAGGGCTTTGGAGCTGTGCTCCAGCTCCGCTCCAGCTCCAGGCAAAAACCTGCAGCTCTACTGTTCCGCGCTCCAGCTCCGCTCCAAAACCCTGGGATGGGGGACTCCATCCTCAGAAGCAGTGAATGAAAAATATTTGGGGGAGGATGGTGGATAATCAGCTGAATATGAGCTCCAGTGTGCCACTGTGGCCAAAAGAGCTAATGCAATCCTTGAATGCATAAATAGGGGAATCTCGAGTAGGACTAGGGAGATTATATTACTTCTCTATTTGGCACTGGTGCGACCACTGCTGGAATACTGTGTCCAGTTCTGGTGCCTACAATTAAAGAAAGAGGTTGATAAATTGAAGAGAGTTCAGAGAAGAGCTACGAGAATGATTAAAGGATTAGAAAATATGCCCTATAATAATAAATTAAATAGAATGAGCTCTTTGAACCTAACAAAGAGAAGGTTAAGGGATGACTTGATTACAGTCTACAAGTATCTGCTGGGGAACAAATATTTAATGATGGGCTCTTGAACCTAGCAGATCAAGGTATAACATGACCCAATGACTGGAAGTTGAAGCTAGATAAATGCAGGCTGGAAATAGGTTGTAAATTTTTAACAGCGAGAGTAATTAACCATTGCAACAATTTACCAAAGTGAATTCTCCATCACTAACAATTTTTAAATCAGGATGGATTTTTTTTTTTTTTTTTTTTATAAAAGATATTCTAAGAATTATTTTGGGGAAGTTCTATGGCCTGTGTTTTAGAGGAAGTCAGACTACATGATAACAGTGGTTCCTTCTGGCATTGGAATCTGTACATTTATGAATATATTATCCAAACTTCACACTGTTTTACAGAACTGGATTACTACTGCTGGATAATGACATCTGCCAGTTTTACATATTGTTCACTTTTCTCTCTCTCTCACATTCTAACACTTACAATTTCTGCAATTCACATGGGATGTAAGGTAAAATTGGTAAGGACAAGTTTAAGTTACATGATTTAAATCTTAAACAAAGGTTCAAAGTTTTTTTTTCTCCAACCTTAATATTCACTTTAAAATTTTCATATTAACCCACTTAATTTTCAGTGTAATAATTCATACAGGGCCTTTTTCTTCAATATAGCCATTTGTCCAGTATGAATGGTATTCTTTATGTAAGAATAAAACTTTGAGGCTCAAATATAAGGCACTGTAGAAATACAAAGTGTCCTACAAACAGTTTTTTGTCCCTAGTGAGGTGGAAAAGGGGCTCCATTTTACAGATGGGAAAACTGATGTACAGAGAGGTTAAGTGACTTCCTTAAAGTCACATATGAAATCTAAGAAAGATACAGAAATAGACCCAGACTTCCTGACTCCCAGTCCTGTACACTGAACATAAGCCTGTCCTTTCTTCCTTCCTTACCCCATAGGGCATATAACCCTATATCTGTTCCATGGAGGGACCTCCTTCATGAACAGACTTCTCATATTTGCAAGCTTCTCCAACCACCTTTATTGCCAGCCCCTCCTTTGAGTTAATTAGCTCAGTACTAAATAGATTTTTTTCCCCCCACACCCTTTCTTCCGTTCTAGACCTTCCACCAAACAGCAGAGACAATCAGGTCTTTCAGTCAGCTAAAACCCAAAGCAAAGACTACAGAACTGCTTCCTGTTTGTCGCTGTCACTCCAAATGTTACAGAAAAAAAATCCATTGGCCCTCTACCCTGTGAGGAAATAAAAAGCAACCCAGACAGTCTAGTCCCTTCAGTCAGTTTTGTTCACAAAAGATAACTTTCTTCTAATAACAGGCACACACTGGCAAGCTTTTTCCACCTGGCATCTACTACATAGGCCAACTGTCCCTTTTCTGTGTCTCCTTCACTACACACTTTTCCTGGATTTGCATCTTATTATTTGTACTACCATAGCACATAGAAGCCCTAGTCATGGACCCGAATCCCCCTGTGATAGGCTCTGTACAAAAACAGAACAAAAAGATAGCCCCTGCCCAAGGAGCATACAATCTTAATATGAGACGAGAGATGATCAGGACAGACAGGAGAGAGATCAGACATTACCAAGTTGTTCACGGGAGAAATAATGAGACGAGAGATGATCAGGACAGACAGGAGAGAGATCAGACATTACCAAGTTGTTCACGGGAGAAATAATGAGACAAGAGATGATCAGGACAGACAGGAGAGAGATCAGACATTACCAAGTTGTCCACAGGATCACAAAACAAGAACAGAAAGGAAGGGGAGGTCACATTAGTTTTATAGCACCAATGTGTAAGCCATGTCTCCTATGCCAGAAAGCTTACAGTCTAAGGCCTGATCCTGTAAGCATTTAAGTTCTTGAGGAATCTGGTCCTGAATCGACACTGTAACAGACAAAAGCAGAACCAAAAAAGGACTTTTTAAAAACCTCAAGACCAATGTGTACTTACCTTTTTTAAGCATTCCAATTTAGGCAATTTATACACCCATTCCTTTATTTAAATACCTTTACCTATTTGTTTTGTTCTCAATACTCCTAATACACCTTCCCAGACGGTTTTTATCATCTATTACCAAATGCTCAAGTGGACTTTAGATAGAGTTGAATTTACGACCAATTTAGTTAAGTTTAAAACTAAAGAAATTGTAAGAATGTATCTTGTTCAGAAGCTTCCTTGTGTAACTGCATATCATACATGTATTTTATAAAAGGTATTCAGTTACAAGGAAACTATCGTGGCTACGTCTACGAAGTGGTGAAACCATGCAAGCAATAAGCAAGTTTAAATATGCTCACTGACTTCCTTGTCCAGTGTGGACAAAGCTTCCCCCAGCAGTCCCAAGCTGATTGCGTCAGTCACCTAAGCATATAACAGCTGTAAAACAGTACAGGGAAATCTAACATGGCTTCAGCCATTGAGTAGACAAAGCCTACAATACTTTATGAATATGAATGGCCTCGCCTAATAAAACAAATAACATTTCATGAGATGATCTGTAAATAACCCAATTATACTGATAAAAGCTTAAGATCTGATGTAGTAAGCCTCAGAAAGTGGGTGGAAACTTTCCTAGAAACTCCTAATTGTTTATTAAAATTTACACCTGCTATTGTTATTAGGCTCCGAAGAATTAGACTATATTGGTAAATGTTGGAAACGGTCGATTTCACTGTACACACATAACCCAACGAAAAAAATATTTCATTCAATAATGAAAATTTACAAATGAGCAAAGTAAGAAAAATGTTGCTTGACAACTTAAGAGTTTAAGAATAGATACTTTGTATATTTTAACATGTGATGTTGACATTTTGTGTTAACAATTACAAAGCTTTAACATTTTAAATATTAATGTCTGTCATTAAATAATTATTTTGACACCACCGATTGCCAGAAATACACCCCATAATTTCCTGCAAATATGAATTTTTATCAATACATATTTTTAAAATGTTTAAAAGTAAACATTGATATTATATGTCTAAATTTAAAAAAACAACTTAATTCTGTAAAGCCTAGTTGTAGTTAAAGTTGAATCGATTTAAAACCAGATGTAAGGCTTAAAACGTATGTATACATTCAAAGGATGCTAAATCTATTTTTGAACAACTGAGTGTTGACAAAATAGGAAGATTTAAATTGAGCCCTAATCTGACATGGTTTTTTTGTGCCCTTCAAGAAACCATTTTTGTTAGACAGAAATGCAGTAGATAAATGACTAGTGTAAGTTACATAATTTTTTTTTAAAGTATGCTCAGTTCAATTTCTCTGTATGTAGCTGAGATGGATGCATTTTAGTTGGAAAACAGACAGGCACATTTTAAAGTCAACAGGGCCCCTTAAGTGACAGCTGAGAAAATTAGGTGTAAAACACATGGACTACTAACATAAACCATATCTTAGGGTGGGACTATCTTCACAGAAGGACAAATTTTCTCTAACAAGCTCCCCGGTTATTGATATAAATGATTTTTCTTCAAATGAAAGAACATACGTCTTATAGTTTCCAGTGTTGTTTTAGCCGCACAATTTTAATATTAATTTAAAAAATAATAAAATAATAATATATGGAGATATACCTATCTCCTAGAACTGGAAGGGACCCTGAAAGGTCACTGAGTCCAGCCCGCTGCCTTCACTAGCAGGACCAAGTACTGATTTTGCCCCAGATCCCTAAGTGGCCCCCTCAAGGATTGAACTCCCAACCCTGGGTTTAGCAGGCCAATGCTCAAACCACTGAGCTATCCCTCCCCGGAATTCCTGTTCCTGTGTGTAAAGTTGTTACAAAATTTTACTTATTTATATAAACTATGTACTAAAGATATGGTGAACCCTGTTTAGATATTAAATTGAAGCAATTCTGTTTTTAGCTCCTGTACATACTGTAGTTTTCACTATCATCTTTGGTGTCAAATTTTCTTATATGACTATTTGTTAGTTTTTCAGCACTATGTTGACGGTCTCAACCTTTTTTACATTCTTTGAACATAAAGTGCTAATTTTATGGAGAACAATTTATTTTAACTCACCATACCTCTGTAGCACCAACTAATATACCCTGGAATGTGGTTCAAAAATCAGTTCTATTTTCTTTTCAACATACACTGGTTATTGCTAAGAAAAGGATTTGTTTGAACAAAGTACTGCTGGTAAAATGTGTCAGTTTGATAGCCCTGGAAATTTAAACTCTCTTTGTCTACACAGTAAATACTGCATGAGTATCTATATAATTTAACCTGCGGAACTCTCTGACATACAGTATTATTGAGGGCAACAGGATTAGACATTTATGTGAACAAGAACATCCACGGTTACATCAGAAAGAATGAAAATGTGCAAGGGATATTGACCCTCATGACCGTTGGCCTCAATCACTTACTAACTGATAGGAGTTAAGAATAAACTTCTTCTGAAGCATATAACACTAACCACGGTTAGAGACAGAAGACAGGGTCAGACAGACTATTGGTCGTATCCACTATAGCAATAGTTCCTTCAAATTGACTGTTGAGACAGTACTTCTAAACAAACAAACCAGGTTGCGTTACTTAATTTGGATTAAGTCTGACTTTTCTGAGTAAACAAATAGTGCAAGACTGAGCCCTGGTCTACACTACAGAATTACTTTGGTATAACGGCGTTGCGCAGGGGCTGTGAATAATCCACACCCCTGAGTGATGTAGTTATACCGACCTAAGCACCAGTGTAGGTAGTGCTAAGTCGGCAGGAGAGCTTCTCCAGCCAACAAACCTACTGCCTCTCGCAGGGGTGAATTAACTAAGCCGACAGGAGAAACTCTCTCCCATAGGCTTAGAGCATCTTCATTAAAACACTAAAAAGGCTGATGCAGCATTTTAAGCAAGTGTTGACCTGTTCTTCCAATCCTATTTTACTTCCAATCCTAGCGCTTACAGAGATGGTACGTGACCCTGGCCAAGTCATAACTTTGGTGCTTCCGTTTCTCCACTGTTAAATGTACTTACCTACCTCACAATGTACAGTAAGAATTAATGTTAATGTGCATAAAGTTTTATTACTGAATACAACATCAAGTTTTCAGTTTTAAAATTTGTGAGATCTGCTTACACCTTAAAATTAAAACAAAACTGGATCCTTGAGTTATTACTGGAGTTACACACAAGTGCACTTGACTATCTTGCATGCGACACTGCATGCCAGAATATTCTGAGTAAGTTTTTCATTTAATATCACCGTTAATGAATATTTTAGCAGATACAGACTGCCATGATAAACGTATGCCAGTACCAAAGAGAACAAACTAATGTCTAGAACAGGGGTTGGCAACCTTTCAGAAGTGGTGTGCCGAGTCTTCATTTATTCACTCTTGATTTAAGGTTTCACGTGCCAGTAATACATTTTAATGTTTTTAGAAGGTCTTTCTATAAGTCTATAATATATAACTAAACTATTGTTGTATGTAAAGTAAATAAGGTTTTTAAAATGGTTAAGAAGCTTCATTTAAAATTAAATTAAAATGCAGAGCCCCCCAGATCGGAGGCCATGACCCGGGCAGTGTGAGTGCCACTGAAAAATCAGCTCACGTGCCGCCTTTGGCATGCGGGCCAGAGGTTGCCTACCCCTGGTCTAGAAAAAGGATCATGACTAGAAATACAAGATAGCCATGCAAGAAAAAATAACTAATATTTTCTTTCAATTTGATTTTTGGAGGGATGTTTTCCTAAAATTCTATAATTGTTTTAGTTGATTTTTTTTTTAAATAAGGATACTCATCAAATTAGTATATGGACTGATTGGTTTGTATTAAAAATTAATATATCAAACAACTGACGCTAAAGACAGCTCACAATACAGGTGAAATAAATTTTTGACCTAATTAAACATTGCATGATGTCTTCCTTACCATTTCTGTAAGTAGTCCAGTGCTTCCAAACGAGCACCAATCTCGAACGTGATCCCTGGACGACTTGGAGGCTTTTTACTCATCTTGATAACTTCTATTTTCTTTTTTCCCCCTACTTTTAGAGAAAATATTTTTTTATATTGCAAAGCAGAAAGCACGGTTGTTAAAAATACAAATAGCATTCCAAATGAATATATTTTAATCAAGTGAAGAGATACAAATCTATTATAAATGATAGCACTTATCACTAAAGGATCTAGTGGTGCACTAAAACTGGAAATGTTTAGACTGTTGTGCATAATAATATAAAAAGTATATACAAATAGTATTCCTTAATCCCCCCACAAACAGCTACGCCATCAATCTGCAATCTATTTACTTTGAAAAATGAGATACAAATGTGTTCTAATAATACATTTGGCCCTAATTCCCCCATCAGCTTTAGTGATTTTATAATCATTTTCCTAGTTTTATGTTTCCCCCCTGCCCTGTTGCTGTACAAAAGGCCACACAAGCAAAAGGGGAAAGTGACTAACTATACAGAGGAAAGCATAACTATAGAAATGTACCAGCTAATGAACAACATAATCTGACAATACAGAGAAAAATATTGATTTTCCTATAAGCTTTCTGTCAATAATCTTGCATCTTATGTGCAACCATAGCAGATAACGTTTCATCCAAAAGGACCAGTTTTAAATTGATGATGTCTCTATTTAAAATCATATGGTGCATAAAGGTCCCCCCAAAGGCCTAGGCTGGTCTGTGTTGGGGGTAACACCCAGGCCTTGGTCTGGTCTGTGTCCATCTGGATTCAGGGGTGCAGGAGGGAGAGCCCCAGGAGTTGGGCCACTCTGTTTATCTGGGTTGGGGAAGACGTAGGGGATCCCCCAAGCCCTGGTCTGTCTAGATGTCTTTCTGGGGGGTGGGAGTGTGTAGAAAATCACCCAGCCCTTGGGCCAGTGTGACTGTCTGGGCTGGGGAAGGGTGGGGTGTAGGGGATGCCCTAGGCCCTGGACCCATCTGTTTCGGTCAGGGGCAGTGGAGGATCCCCATGGCGGCTCTGTCTCTGGAGGGGAGAGGGGGAACCCCAGGCCGCTCTGGGTCAGTGTCGGGAGGGGGGAGGGAAAGATGGAGCCCCCAGGCATCAGCCCCCTCTGGGGCAAAGGGAGGTTTAAAACCCCAGGCCCCGGCTCCGCGGGGAAAGCGCCCCAGGAACCGGCCCAGAAGAAGCCTCAGGCCACGGTTCTGCCTGCGCAGGTGCAGGGGAGGCGAGAGACACCCGGGGCCCAGGCTCGGCTGGGGGGACAGAGGCCCGGGAGCCCGGCCCGTACCCCTCTGCCCCGGACTCCTTACCGCCTTCTCCGCCTCTCGGGACAGCAGCTGGGCCTGTCGCGGCCCCGAGCCGCAAGCCCAGCCGGCTGCGCACGCCGCGGCGCCTCCCGCTCCGACCGGGGACGGTGGGTGAGCAGCTCGGTGCGGCGGGGTGCACCTCCCTCAGAGCCCCATAGTCCCCCTCTGCCTGCGCCCCGCCCCTCGCGCCCCAGCGCCCAGCCGCTCCGTCACCTCCCTGCGACACGCCGAGGCGGGGCAGGGCGCCGCCATCACCCCCCTCACGTGACCAGGGAGCAGCGGCGCGACACCCGCTTTACGGCGGGGCGGGGCACAGGCACAGGCACTGGGACAGCGATAAGCGGGGGTGGGGGAGTGTGAAAGGCTGGCGGGGCTACGCTAGGCTTGGTGTTGTGTGGGGTGCGGTCAGGGGCGTGGGGGAGGTAAGAGCTTAGAGGGGGGACTGGAGTATAAACTTTTAGGGGTGAGGTCAGGGTTATGGGGTTGGGGGACAGTGGTTTGGGGTATAAGTTAGCAGTGGGGGAATGAGAGGTGAGAGGGGTGGTTTAGGGTATAAGAGAGCAGTGAGGAGATGAGGGTCAGTGTTATGGAGGTGAGGGGGTGGTTTGGGGTATAAGTTAGCAGNGAGGAGATGAGGGTCAGTGTTATGGAGGTGAGAGAGGGGTGGTTTGGGGTATAAGTTAGTAGGGGGATGAGGTCAGTGTTATGGTGGTGAGGGGTGGTTTGGGGTTTAAATTAGCGGTAAGGGGATGAGGTCACTTGTGGAGTGGGAGGAGGGGTGATTTGCAGGTACAAGTTAGCGGGGGGGGATGAGGGTCAGTGTTATGGGGGTGGCATAGGAAAGGCCTGGGATGAGTAAGAAGAGAAATAATTATTAGTGGGGCAAGAGTCAGTGTTGTGAGTGGGCAGGGAGAGGTAAGGGCTGAAATGATGGGGATGGGATTAGCCCTGGCTTTTTTGGGTAAAGGCAGGTAAAGGGTTGCCATTGGTCGAAGAGGTTAGGGGTTGAGCTTGTTGAAATCTGGCCGTAGAGATAGTGAGGCTGGGGTGAATGCAGTAGTGGTGGTAAGCATACACACACTAAGCGATTGCTTAAGACCCCTAGCAGGTCATGGGGATCCTGATTTAGCACTACCCCCCCCCCCCCCAAATACCACTAATCTTATTTAACATGGAGTTTTGAACAAGCATATATTGTTTGGTTTGTGGAAATAAAAAATATTTTGCATTGGGAGGTGAGGGGGTAAGGAGAGGGCCTCCAATGGGCCAGCACTGCCTCTGGGTGCATGGCCTATCCTTGGGGGCTGGTATCTTTTTATTTGAAACATTATCATGTTTTATTGGTGTGTGTTTCAAAGGACCCCACCCCCATGAAGTACTTTGGGGTACTGGGTGTTTGATTTCTCTCCCACTTCCCTTCCCTGCCCCCCCTTCCATGGGGAAGGAGGAGAAAAATGGAGGAGGGAGAAGTGCAAAAAAAACCATTTCAAAGTTAATTTTTTAAAATAAAAATACTTGTGAAAAATGTGGACTGAACAGAAAATTACACCTTTTAGAAACCTGTGGAATGAAAATTATTTTTAATTTTTTTTTTTCCAATCAGTCCTAGCTAAGAGCGGGCTGAGTGTGGTGTCAGGATTGTTGAATAGCAGTGTTAGATTGGCAGGTATGTGAGAAGGTAGCTTCAGTGTTTAGTGTTATTTGGGGGGAGGGATGCTTATGGTATCAGTGGAGGTGAGGAAGGTGCTGGGGGAGGGGGTTAGGGTTTAATGTTCTTGGGTGGTTGATGAAGAGGGGGTGTCATAACGATAAAGGGAAGGGTAACAGCTGTCCTGTGTACAGTACTATAAAATCCCTCCTGGCCAGAGACTCCAAAATCCTTTTCCCTGTAAAGGGTTAAGAAGCTCAGGTAACCTGGCTGGCATCTGACCTAAAGGACCAATAAGGGAACAAGATACTTTCAAATCTTGGGGGGGGGGGGGGAAGGCTTTTGTTTGTGTTCTTTGTTTGGGAGTGTGTTCGTTCTCGGGACTGAGAGGGACCAGACATCAATCCAGGTTCTCCACATCTTTCTAAACAAGTCTCTCCTATTTCAAACTTGTAAGTAAATAGCCAGGCAAGGTGTGTTAGTTTTCCTTTGTTTTTCTCAACTTGTAAATGTACCTTTTACTAGAGTGTTTATCTTTGTTTGCTGTACTTTGAACCTGAGACTAGAGGGGAGTCCTCTAAGCTCTTTAAGTTTGATTACCCTGTAAGGTTAATTTCCATACTAATTTTACAGAGACGATTTTTACCTTTTTTTCTTTAATTAAAAACCTTCTTTTTAAGAACCTGATTGATTTTTCCTTGTTTAAAATCCAAGGGGTTTGGATCTTGATTCACCAGAAGTTGGTGGGAGGAAGGAGGGGAATGGTTAATTTCTCCATGTTTTAAGATCCAAGGGGTTTGGATCTGTATTCACCAGGGAATTGGTGAAGGTTTTTCAAGGCTTCACAGGGAAGGAAATTAGCCTTGAAATGGTGGCAGCGGAACCAGAGCTAAGCTGGTAGTTAAGCTTAAAAGTTTTCATGCAGGCCCCTACATTTGTACCCTAAAGTTCAAAGTGGGGATCCAGCCTTAACAGGGGGGCATGGAGAAGCTCAGTATTTTGCACTCTTGGTGTCTGTGGTATTAGCTTTGGAAGAGATGAGGAAGGGATTGGGGATAAGTTTATGGTTTAATATTGTGATGGACACTGGAGGAATGAATTGTTGCCTGGCTCATGGTAAGGTTTATAGCAGGTTTACAACAGTAGGATGACCACTAGTAATGCATGGCGTTTTCTAGATGCTGAAGTCAGGCGAAGAAGAGGCACAAAAATTTCTGGGTGTTGTCATCTCCTTGGAAATAGCAGCAGGAGAAAGTCTAAAGTGTTTCATCTGATAGTGATATGGCAACTTTCATTCCTAAAGGGTTTCACAAAGTATGGGCTAAGGGTTCTCACAACAAAATTTTTGGTGGCCTCAGAATGCAGCCCAGGGGTGGCAGATCCTTCCCAAAGGTGGGGGGGGGCGAGGGCTCCCCGTGGTTCTGCCCAAGGCCCTGCCCCTGGCCAAGCCAGATCAGGCAGGGAGCCATGGACCCTCCACCTGCCTGGGGTGGGGGAGCCGAGAGCAGTCCCCAGCCTGTGTCCCTGTGCCACCGACCCCTCCACCCAGGGCAGGTGGAGGGTTTGCAGCTCCCCACAACTGCCAGCGTGGCTTCCTCTGGCCGGGGAATGGGGCATTGGAGCCACAACTCGGCCATGGTAAGAGCCACACAGCCGATCAGCTGTGGGGAGCTGTGGTGCGGCCCTCCACCGCCATGGGGCCTAGGGGACAGGGACATGGACCAGGGGCTGCTCTCAGCCCCCTCACCCTGGGCAGGTGGAAGGTCCACGGCATGGTGCCCCATGCTGCCTGGACTCCACAGCCAGGCTCCAGCTGCCAGCCTAGCTGGCTGGCAGGGGGAGGCCCATGGCAAAAAGTGGACAGTTGGGAGGGCCATGGCCCCCTGACCCACCCACCCCCCGTTCCAACGCCCTTGGTGTGGCCACAAACTCTTGCTGGTGGCCACTGACAATTTTTCTTAATACTTAACTAACTTTAGGAAAAACAAATACATATGCACATATACATGTCCAAATCATTGTAATTTATTTATGTAGGGATGTTGGGTTTTTTGCACACTCAATAATAAAAATATACAGTTGTCTATTCTTTACTGGACCAAAACAGAAATAAGATGCTTTGAATGTCTGTCTTTTTGTTTTTAAGAGACCACTGTGATCATCTGGTCTGACACTGCGTCACACAGCCACAGGACTTCCCCAAATTCCTGTTTGAACTACAGCTTATCTTTTAGAAAAACATCCAATTTTCTTCATTTAAAAATATCTAGGTATACGGAAGCCTTTTGTAAATTGTTTCAATAGTTACCATCCATTGTTAAAATCTGCTCCTTAATTCTAATCTGCATTTGTCTGGTTCCACTTCCAGCCATTGCATCTTGTTATGCTTATATCTGCTAGACTAAAGAGCCCTCTGACACACCATGGCACCCCAATATTCATCACTGTCATGTAATTAGAATATGTTTTGTACACAGTATGCCTTGTGAGGTATCATTCTAGAAGTCTTGATCTGCTAGACAGTAATATCTCGTTGGATTGTATGTGCTATTGTCATATGTAGTTATTAAATTTGGCTATGTATTTGTTACTGAAACTTGTTGTGAGGTTGAAAACACCCATCAGCAGCCTTTCAGGTACAACAGTAAAAAGGCCAAACAATGTTAATGGCTTATTGAAGAAATGCATACAAACACAAGGATTAGCCCAAGAACTGTGTACAATAGAAACTGCTCAGAGATAGCACTACACAATGGGAACTGTTTGACCCACATCACAGCAAAAGAGCTTTCCAGCAAGTGGGAAGAAGATATAAAAGGGGGAAAATGACATCATCATGGGACCTCACTCTCCCTACAACAACACACCTGATGGGCAAGGACTGAACTGTGAGAAGTGATGGTCCCAGGCTAGAGGGCTTTTTAGCCTGTGTATGAAACCTGAGAAAGCTAAGGCAGTTTGTTTATCCTTAAGAATCTGCCAGCTTATCACTCAGGGTGAGAATTTGCTAATCCATATCCTACCTATCTAGTGTGTTAAGCTCAGTTTGCAGTTTTGTTTATTTACTAAGGTAATCTGTTTTGATCGGTTTGCTATCACTTATAATCATTTAAAATCTATCTTCTGTAGTTAATTTTTTTGTGTGGAAATTATAACTTGGGATAGAAAGCTGTTGCATATCTCTCCACATTGAGGGAGGGGGCAGATTTTATGAACTTACACTGTACAGTTCCCTGTGCACTGCAAGATGGTATAATTTTGGGTTTACCCTCCCAAGGGGTGTGCATTCCTTAGCAACTGTGAGGTGCCTTAGCTGAGCCTTCCCATGCAGAGCTGATCTCAGCATCTTTTTGTGAAGCTGCAGCTGGGTATGATAAGAGCTTGGCAGCTTATCACAGCACCACAGTGTGAAAGGGAGCTCAGGCTAGTGGGTTAGGCGGGCTCAGTAGTACCGCAGTTGCAAGTGGCACCCTGGGGGGAACCCATCACACCCTCTATTACCAAATATTTGTTCCTCATAAAGGCACTTACAGACTAATCAAATCATCCCTGTTAAAAGAGATATGCTCAGATGATCCCAACAGATGAATGACACCCCATGCTGCAGCGAAAGGTGAACAATTCCTAGGGGCCCAACCAGTCTGACCTGGGGGGAAAATCCTTCCCAGCCCCAAGTCAGGTGACCAGTAAGACCCTCAGCATGTGAGCAAGGCACACCAGTCAGGCATCTAAAAAGAGGATTCATTGTACCAGTTCAGAGCACCAGTCCACCCTGTCTAGTGTCCTGTCTCCAACTGTGGCCAGTCTCTGATGCTTCATAGGAAGATGGGAGAAACAAAACAGAATATATCTAGCTAGTTGAGCAGTGAAGGAAAAATTCCTTCCTGACCGCTGCTAGTGACCAGCTAAAACCCTGAAGCATCATATTAGTCATCTTTATGCAGAGTTGCAGATGTCAGCATATTGAGTGCTATGTAGGCAAGCTCATGAAAGAAGGAGTTGAATGGGAATCATAGATTCACAGATGCCAAGGCCAGAATAGCCCACCAGAACCATCCAGCATGAGCTCCCACACACAGTCTGCAGAATTGTACAAGTGCTTCCAGATCAAGTCAACTATGTAAACTCTTCTCAACAATTTAATACGGTATGTCTTTTTTTATACCAGATAAAGATCCAGTGACATGTATCTTATAGATCAATCTTGTTGAGTAAGCATTACAAAATGTTCATGAGAACTACAGGTTTAAGGCTTGAGAAAGTATTAGTGAAAGTTATCAGTTTAGATGAGTTTTTATAGCAGGGAAGAAATTATTAGATGACAATAAGTTTAATTGAAGACTGAAACAATGAACAAGCACTGTCTTAAGTCTAAACAGTTAGGTGGTCTTTGATAGGGTAGAGCGGGGTTTTTCTTTCTAATCACGTTGAAAAAAATCAGATTTGGATTTTTTTAAACTAACATTTTCTTCATATAGTTGCATACACAAGATTATTAAAATCAGAGCCAATATGTTCTTGAACTCCAATTAAAAGTTAGTTTTATACAGTTGCAGACTCTTTTCAAAAGCAAATATAAATGGCAAAAATCCAGACAACTGGGATACTGAATAACCAAAAACAACAAGGAGTCCTTTTGGCACCTTAGAGACTAACAAATTTATTTGGGCAGCTTATGCACAAATAAATGTGTTAGTCTTTAAGGTGCCACAAGGACTCCTCGTTGTTTTTGCTGATACAGACTAACATAGCTACCCCTCTGAAACTAGTAGGCCTGTAGTGGTAACTTTGGCACCTATGGAGTTAGATGGCAGCTGAGCAATTGTTTTGATAATATCCCTAAAGAAGCAGTTAGGTGTCTAAGTACCTTTGTGGATCTAGCTCTAAGGGCTTGATTCAACATCCATCAAAGTCAATAGAAAATTTCTCATTGAGTTCAGTGGGCTTTGGATCAGGCCCTAGTTGACTTTGCAGGGAAGAAGGGCTATACAGCTAAACTAACTATACACAAAGCACTGTACATACACAAAGTAAACAAAGTGAAAAATAGAGGAAAAAAATATTTCTCTTTTCCTTGCAAGTTACAGTCATTGTAGGTGTTATGGGCCTGATCCAAAGCTCACTGAGGTCAACGAGAATCTTTCCACTGCCTCCAACTGATCAGGCTTTGTTTTAATTAACATACAAAAAAACAGAAGCCATTTAGAGTACATACCCTCTGCGCCTCCATTCACAGGCACACATTTTACTGTTACCATAACTGCACTCCAGTCCATACTCCCTCTGTCACAACTCTGCCCCCCAACCCACCTTTTTCCACACACCCCATTACCAATCTACCCTTTCCTAACCCCTCTGTTTGATGTAGTTGTGTGTTGCGTTGAGACAGGGTAACTTGATAAAGCGAGTGATAGGCGGCTGACATTGCAAGGAGGACATAGGTATGGCTGCAGCACACAGACTGTGGTGTACAGCTGTTTTGGCAACAGTTAAGTGTGTGTCTGTGGGAAGAGTACAGGATATGTACTACTAGGTGTCATAACCTTTTGTTTTCTTACTTTTGTGGTTTTGTGTCAGATATGCTACGTGTGTAGAGCCTTGTTACCACTTCATAACAAAGCATTTTCTAATTGTTTAAATGAAGAGTGGGCCTTTCAAGTATGAGGTGGCTTGGGGGCAAACTGAGGAGTAAAAATGCAGCTGTATATAAACCTTCTTCTATTATGTGTCTCTGATCATGAAACTCTTCTCTCTTGCACCAGATCTAGTAAGGATGCACATGTCTACCAAATTTTATGCAGATAGAAGGCTATATTTATTTTAAAAATATATAGTCTATCAGCCAACGATGAAAGGTCAGATTACCCAGAAAATAAGTCAGAGCTCATTTTCAAAGCCATCCTATTGAAAATGTATGAAGTGAAAAAAAAAAGCTACACAGAAAATTCAAAGAGCATAGAAAACATATTGTGACAAAGTTCCTCCTCTACCTTGGTGGGTCCTGCACTTATTGGCAGATTTGCTCGCTTCACAGATTCACCCTGTGGGTCAGGAAACAGTCCAGAGACCTTCCCCTCTGGTAGAAGCTATAGTCCACATCAATTCCTCCTGTGTTTGATCAGGAGTTGGGAGGTATGGGGGGAACCCAGGCCCACCCTCTACTTCAGGTTCCAGCCCATGGCCCTGTGGACTACAGCTGTTTAGAGTGCCTCCTGGTACAGTTGAACAACACCTACAACTCCCTGGGCTACTTCCCCATGGCCTCCTCCCAACACCTTCTTTGTCCTCACCACCCAACCTTCCTCTTGATGTCTGATAACACTTGTACTTCTCAGTCCTCCAGCAGTATGCCTACTCACGCTCAACTTCTTGCACACCTCTTACTTCTTTTCTCCCCCCCCCCCCTCCCCCTTCTCTAGCTCCCCATGGCATGGCTGGAGTGAGCCCTTTTATTGCATCAGAGGGGACTTAATTAGAGTCAGGTGCTCAACTGCCTCACCTGACTTAGCAGGTTAATTGGAGTCAGGTGGTCTATTAGCCTGGAGCAGCCCCTGCTCTGGTCACTCAGGGAACAGAAAACTACTTATCCAGTGGCCAGTGTATCTCCCTTCTGCTACTCTGCTGTTTCCAACTGGTCTGGGACTATCACAATATCTACAGGCCACCTACTTTTAGAGAAAAACAGGAATTTATGCCCTATTTTAGAACTCAATCTTAACTATAGGGACACTACCATGAGTCACTATAATATAGATACAATATTTTTAGATAGGAATTTGATTTTGTTTAAAGTTGACGGTGCATCTTTAACATAGAGACAGATGTGTATTTTTAATACTTGTGTGCTTAGTAAAATTACAGTAAAGGCATATTTTTCTGGAGTACAAGACATTCAGATCAAAACAGATAATGGTTTCCTTCATCTTTGTTCCACTATATGAAGACTTCATGCTGGTGGTGGTTTTATTCAGACTATTGCAAAGTTCATGCAACCATGGAAGCATTAGTCATTTGGGGCTAAATTTAATCCTTGGGGTAAATTCACTGAAGTCAAGGAAGTTCCACCAAGGATGAATTTGGCCCTCAGTTTTCCATATGGAGTGGAAGGACCTTAAGTGAAACATTTCAGATGGGTGAGGCAATACTGAAAGCTTTTGTAATAACCTGTGCCAGATTACTGCTGTGTTTTTTTAACTTGGCAACTTGCTTTCATTTATTGTGAGTACATCAACAGAAGGCATTTTTTTCACTTTCTTCAGGAAGAAAACGAAGGTGGATATTACATATTTGTCTTTTATAGTACTATTCATCTATTATCCTTCTGTCTGATATACATAACGTCATAGCAGTCAGAGACAGAAAATATTTATCAGGTCATTTTATTCCTCTACCTGAATAGGATTGGTCCCTACAACAGTGTAATTTTAAATTACCCAAGTGACGGGGTTTCTACCATTTCCCTTTGGAGACTATTCTACAATCCAATAATTCTGATTGTTAAAACTAGTCAGTCATTCAGACTAAATTTATTTCAGTTGGAATTAGTGGTATTCTTTCTTCTGTCGTTTTATGCATCATTGAAGTGTAGTGGCTATGGTTTCGTTTATAAATGTTTCCCTGGCCATATTTATTTCATCCTCCAAAACACTTTTATCTAACATTTGCTTAATTCTGTTATGATCAGCCATGGTGTGGTTGTTGAAAAACAACTGACCTGTTACTTAACTATGAAATATTAACAGATGTTTCCTCTGTACAACAGTGCTCTTGGATGGGATTTTGTTAACATTCAGGGATTTTGGGGGGTAAAATAGGATTATTTTAGGCATAGTAATGCAATGAAAGCCTTCAAGTCTCACAACATTAGTGTTATACTAAGTGATATGAATACATGACTGTAAAGTATACTGAGTCATAACTGTATCAGATTTATAAATAAAAGATATGGTAAAAGTTGTATCACTTGTTTTTACAAGCATCACAGACAAGGTGCTGATTTTGTGCACCATGACATAAATAGAATAGAAAACCGTTATTTAAAGCTGGCATATCTTGCATTTTGCAACACCCTGCAGAGTTGTTCACTTGCCTAATCTTAATCTTCAGTTTACTCTTCAAAATGAATGCTTGTGATGTGAGGCTACTTAACAGGAAGAATGACCTCATTCTGCCTCTTTGCTTCTGATTGCACAGTCTGTTTTCGAAAGGAAACAAGGGGCTTTATAGACCTGCCTTTTCGAAGATTTCAGAGTTATTCTGTTCCAGGAAGCAGCATAAGGAGCACCCTACAGTTGTATTCCAGAGTCTCTTTTTGATGAAAAACTTCTTGCATACGTTTGTTAATAATGAAATGGCTTTTCCAGGTTTGGAAGATTTTACATATGTTGATGTTTTATTACTTTGATCAACAGAGGAATAACTGAGCCCTGGATTTCTCCATCTACAGTCAGCTCTTCAAGAAGCTTTACATTTCTATGAATGCTTTCATCACTTCCAGTAAAGAGAATAGACTAAAATACCCTTCAAAAAGTGACATGTATGAACAAATAAAATTATTCCTCATAGACATTATTGTATTTCAAAAGATAAGAGAGTAATATTTGTTATCTGAATAGGTTAAATACTTGGACTTAAATCATTTTAATTATGTGTGTTGATACATATTGATGTAAATATTTACAGTGTAGAGTGCAACATGCGCAAGGGATTGGCTAGTTACCAACTGAGGGTATCATTGTTTTCAGGACCAGTTTGATTATCACCAAGGAAAGTGATTAAAGTAAATTGTTTTGTACATTCTGAGTAGAAAGGCAGAAGCTTTCATGCTTACATTTTAGTGATTTGAATTTCAGAACTGGGCAGTGTTGTAGACTCAATAAACTTTGATTTGAATGATTGCCGTAAAACGTTGCTGACTTGCCTTTAGCTTTGTTTCATTTTCAGTGAGGTTGTTCATATTTGGCCTTTTGCCATATGTTAGTTTAAAAGGTATTTGTTGAACTACAGAATTTTAATGTGTTGTGGGTCACAAATATTACTTAATGTTAAGTATTATTTAAAGTAATTGTAAAGTGGCAATTGATATGAATAATTGCTTGGCAGAATTAGATTTTTTTATTTTGATGCATAATATCAGTGTTTATTTTACAGACAAGGTGCCTGAGGTCGTATCTTTTATCGGACCAACTTCTGTCTGGTGAAAGAGACAAGCTTGGTCTGATAAAACAGATCAAACAGAAGTTGGTCCGAGAAAAGACACCACTTCTCCCAATTATACACATCTTCAAGAACAGTTTAAGAGCACTTGTGATTTACAAAACAATGTTTTTCAAATTTACAGATAGACAAAGTAAGAAAAATGCTGCTTGAGAACTTTTTAGGATTTTTTTCCACACACTTTGTCTGTCTAATATCCTGGGACCAACATGGCTACAACTACACTGCATACAAATATTTACTTTAAGCATTTTTTTTAATTTTTGTTTATTTACATTTTCAGTTGTGGGAAATTATAGGGGGAATCACACAATGGGGGGCAGACAATTATTTAAACGATAGTAGACATTGAGATTCTATAAGATAAAGCTTTATAACCATTACAACACAAAATATCAACATTACATTTCAAAATATACAAAGTAAATATCCTGAACTCAAATGCTAATAAGTTCTCAAGCAGCATTTTTCTTACTTTGCCTATCTGTAAATTTGGATTATTATGAGTGAAAATATTTTTTCATTGGTGTGTGTGTGTACAGTGAAGTCAACGTTTACTGACATTGACAGACAAAAATCTAATCCTTTCAAGCCTAACAATAAATAAAAGTGGGGCTGTGTAAAGTGCTGTCTGCAAAATGAAGTGCATACACTTTCTCCAGTGTTTTCAAGATTCTGAGAAAGCAATTCTATGTAAAATCACTGCACAGAAAAACATTGCTTTGTAAATCACAAGTGCTCTTAAACTGTTCTTGAAGATGTGTATAATTGGGAGAAATACATCACATTCCCACTAATCTGCATATGGAGATGCATTTCTCCCTCACATCTTATCCTAAACAGATTTGTAGTGTTGCTACATGCTGTTAAACAGCTGTTATGTTTCCCCTGAAGTTGTCCTACCTCTCAGTGGCGGGTGGTGTGATCCCTACATATAAACCATAGTCACCTGAGTAACTTTAATGAGACTACTCACAGGCCTAAGTATTTGCAGGGTAGAAACCATAGATTGTATACCAGTTTGTAAAGTGCACTGTGATATTCTCTCATGCAAGGCACTAGAAACATGTAAGATATTGTATGTAAACTTTATTTCTCATTCAGTGCTTTTTATTTTACATAACAGTGATTCAAAAGCATATTATTGAGAAAATAAAGTAAAAACTGTAGTGCACATAGGATAATTGTAAGTCTACCTATACTGTACATCATGGATTTAAATATTAGTTAAGAGATCTCAGTTGCCTGGGCCTGCAGGCCCTATTTGAACAAATTTGCTCTTGAAATCAATGAGGAAGGATGGCAGGATCAGACTCACATCGAATGGAATACAGCATAGTTAGTAATGTAATGACCATTCCTGATTATAACTTGCAGCTCTCTGTTTTCAATAAATACCAACTTTTCTTTAAAATCTCTTGCAGATAATCTGTGATGCATGTAGCTCCAGAGAGTTTGCAACAGACCTTTTCAAGATGTATCGAATATCCCAACTAATGTCAACACCAGCAGCAAGTAAATGTATGAGCATTTCTCTGGGCTTTCTTAAAAGGGATTGTGTCCTTACACATGAGGGATTGCCTTCTAAAGTGAATATGAATTTCTTTTTTTGAATGTAATGTTTTCTCATTGATTGAAAAGTCAAGATTTTACAGAGGTTTTTGTATAAAATTGTAAAGAAGAGAATATTTCAGCAGCCACTAATGTATATAAAATACAAATCTGTAATGTGTAAATATGGAAAACACTCACTCTTTGTGACCGTTGCATACAAACAGCTGTGTGATATTCTGACAATTGCCATTCCATGTGGTTGCACCGCTAACAGGAGCCTTGTCCGGTTGCCTTTTTCCCCAAAATGTCCCCCTCCATTCTTCACTTCACCTCATCAGTGAGCCCAGATCCCATCTCTAGACCCATCTCCTTTTGTGGATGAATGACTCTGTAGCAGGGTTATCTCTTCAGTCTGCAGGCCTATGGCTCTCGTCTCTTCCAGTTCAATGTGTCAGGGATGCCATGAGTGGGATTCAGCTGGGTCAGCCTTCTTGTCTGTAACCCCCTATTCCTGCCCATCATAGGGCTAGGCATAGGGGAATCTGGGGTGATTAGGGGGACCCAGGCCCTCCCGCTCCACCAGAGCCCTGAAATGTGATAGCATGGGCTGGCCTACACTGGGCCCATCTCCTGATCACCTTTGCCTGGACCACTTCCTACCCCACCCAATGTCTCAGTTTGGGGCCTGGCTGCTATTCGATTATTGTCCATTGCTCCAAACCTCAGAGTCTCAGGACTGATGCAGGCAACTCTCTGGTGCTTCTGCACACAGTTCTCCCTCTTGCTGGAGTGATGCCTCAAATGAGGGGTAGAAAGACTCACAGCCAGACCTCCTCAGTAAGCGCTTCTTCTCCTCCTCTCTCAGGACACAGCATTGCTCCTGGAAATGACTTTTCACTTCCCCACTCCCGAGCGGCTGAAACTTTTTTATACTATGCTTGGCAGTGCATGATGGGCAGAGCTTTCCTGGCTCCATACTGCTCCAGCCTTTCCCCTGCCTGGGCTGTAGAGAGGAGTTTGTAAACCCCATCATAGACTCAGATTATTTAACCATCTAATCCTTGTGACACTGAGCGTAGGACCTTGCAGGTTTGGCCTTCACATAACATCGAAATCCTACTTCCTAGATGTCTCCATAGTCCTGTGATCAATCATTATCCTCAAATCTTTGCCATTGTTGCCATAACGGCTCCTGCTGTGCCGCATCTACAGATGCCCACTTGCATGATACCTTATCATAGTAATGGTGTGACCCATTAATGCCACCACATAATTGTTATAGGAGAACCTGAGCACTGCTGGTAGAATCAATCAGTGAGTGAGTTGTTCATGATGTGAATTAGACAATACCATTAAAAGTGCTGGACCTATTCCCTTGTATGTGCCTGGATTTACTTCCCACAAGACACAAAACTGTACAGTACATTGGCAACTTGGATTTATTGACTGTAATCAGCTTTGATTCATGCTACTCTTTTTGGAATGATGCTATACAAGCCTAAATTATATGAGGTTTCATTTTATCTACCCACCATCACTCTGTTTTCTTTCCTTTAGTCTCTTTTCCTTTCCTAATTTTCTTCTCCTTTTTTCTTTTCAATTTCATCAAGACATATTGTTAGTGAAAACCAGTCAGCTGGTTCAACTGTCGCTTGAAATGTCTGTGTGGTGAGCCGATGCTGGGACTTTTCCTTATCTGGTCTTTGTCTCAACAGGTTCTTCAGTGTTTGATAAACAGCCCAGGCAAAGTCTGTCCCCTGAACACATTTTGCCAAGGTATGGAGTAAAACTATCCTTTGTTTCATTTTATTTTTCCTTTGTGTTTGAAAAACATTTCTAAAATTCCTATTTAAACTATTTATGATTAGGGTGCTATTACCACACTAAAGCATGGCCGCATTGCATTTCACAGATATCACTGTGCTGCAAATCTATGGCCACTTGAAACGTCAAAGCTACAGTGGGGATAGAATTCAGATACTCCTGCTTGAAATACACAGGCCCCAACCACTTGAACTAAAGTAGAATCCCCCTGAAGTGACTGTAGCATATGGTATATGACACAGTTGTTCATTTCAAATTCTGTCCAGCAGAGGGCAATGGTGCATGCCCACCCCTAGCCCTTGCATTACAATACTGTCATCTCTTGTCCCTGGTAGAGATCTTTCTACAATTATCTATTACTCACCTCTTTCCAGTTTTCAAGAACTAGATGAGTTTCCCACTCTCTCTGGGACTGTTTGCTGAAAGATCTATAGCTGCTTGTACTGATTCTGACAAATGTATATCGAGATTAGTGCCTGACCCTGCAAAGTGCTGAGCACTCTCAAATCCCAATGAAGTCACTCAGAGTTGTGAGTACTCAGCACCTCACAGGATTGGGGCCCAATTCCAAAATCAGGACCATACATTATACCTACCTAACAGCCCCCTGGTGTTCCAGTGGGAAAAGTTACTCACTTCTGTCTTAAATACTTGTCTAGTGTTGTGTGTTATCCAACAGTTGCTACATTTCACTCCAGAGATGGTTGCATTTCAGTGGTGGATGAAGCAATCTCTGTGCATACTTTGTATATCATTTTGTTACAGCTTGTGAGTGAGTGGCCTCCTCCATCCTTGTGGCCTCAGTGTGGCCCTACAAGCAGCCCCTTGCCTCAGTTTCCCCCTTAAAGGGGCTTCTTAGATAAACTCCACACAGGCTTTCATGAATCCAATAACAACAGCCCACCTTAGGGTCTGATTTTATTCACAAGAAGTTCACAAATAAACAGACATCTTCCGTTCCAGTTTTAAGCTGGGAACAACCCCTCCTCCTGAGAGCTATGTCTTTTTTCTCTCTGAGCAGCTGGAGAAGACGCAAGGCCTGGCCTGCCTTCTTTGTTTTCTTCTCATGAGAAGAAAACAATCTTCCAGCCAGGGCTTCCTACCCAGCCACAACTCCCAGTGTCCCCAGGTGGAGAAGGGACCACAGCCAGAGACTCACTTCCTGCAGCTTCTTCCCTCTGTTTCTCTCTGAGCATTCCCATCCCCCTTCTCTGAAGCTTCCTGTTGCCCTTTATAGGGCAATCAGGTGAGCCTTGCTCCTGTGTGCCTCCTTAGTAATCAGGGCTGGCTGTCCCCAGGCCTCTAGTCCATAAGGGCAAACCACCCTGTTACACAACTCTATAGTGTTCTGGGAGCTATTCAAATGAAAAGTGATGTGTACTGCTAGAAGAGGGCCTCATCCTCCCGACTGAACTAACCTTGTTATCTCTAGACTGATTCTTGCCTGCATATTTATACCTGCCTCTGGAAATTTCCACTACATGTGTCTGACAAAGTGGGTATTCACCCACGAAAGCTTATGCTCCAATACGTCTATTAGTCTATAAGATGCCACAGGACTCTTTGTCGCTTTTTACAGATCCAGACTAACACGGCTACCCCTCTGATATCTAAAACATTATCATTCAATCGTTTTTTAACATTTATGCCCCTGTGCTAAACAGACATATACTAACTCAGAGGGTTTTATTTCTTTCCTTTTCAGTTACACTTATGCCTTTCTGGACAGTGACACCTCCTATGAATGTTGTTCCATAAACCCCTTGACGGGCTCTCTTTTCACATGTCGCCGTAGTCCTCGGCTTCTTACTAATGGCTATTACATTTTGACGGAAGACAGTTTTCTGTCTGATGAAGATGGTAACATAACACTGACCCCGTCACAGACAAGTGTTACCTATAAGGAGAAATTAGTTAGGTAAGTGAGTCACACACATTTTACTTAATATTGGATGTTGGCGTTGTAACTCTGGACTTAACTTGATTTCTGGCTGGCTGTCAGGGTATGACTATAATGCTCAGAACATCAGGGGACTGGACTAGATGACCTCTCTAGGTCCCTTCCAGTCCTATGATTCTATGTCTAGCTCCTTCCTTTATTTCTATACCTGGATTCCATTTTCTAGTAACGATGGAACACACCAAGTAGTATAATTCAGAGAGACTGCAGTGGTTAAAATCACTTGGTCTTCAGAGTCATGCCTTATAACATTATCTCAAAAGTTTTAAGCACACAGATGTTACTGTGATTGGCGCTTTCTGCAGTCAATATAAAGGAGAGGTACAGCTGCCCAGAAATTCATGGCTTTTCACCTGTTGCTGAAATATTTAATGTTCCAAAGAGGGGACTTCAATTCTTCCAAGCATAAAAGAAGGATAAGAGCAAATCCAAAAGTAGGCAGAACAGACACTTTAAGGAAATTCAAGATTTTCTTGTTTGTCTCACCTTCAAACTATCATAATTTTCAAAATATAGCAAATGTGTAATTTTCAGTGGGTCATTAGGAGGTTTCCCTGAGTGAGGACTGAGCAAAAACTGAATTGTGCTTCATGATTTCATCCAATAAATTAATGCTATATTACATATGGAAGGCTCCAAATTGTATTTGCTGTAAAACATGTTTTATTTGATATGGAAATTCCTCTGGATTCTAAATATCAACTTTTATTTTTGTAATTTCATCACTCACTTGCCCAGAATTTAAAAAATTGAGGGTAGTCATTGATCCATTTTTGTTATGGCCATAACCCAATACATTTGTGATGGGTCTCCTTCTGATGCTCATCAGCAGCTCAAAACTAACCAACACTGTTTCTGTGTGGATGCCTTTCTAGAGAGTTAATCGATGATGGGACACAGGCAGAACTGTAAACCTAAAGCTGCAGTTTTTAGAAATACAGCAAAACAAATGGTTTGCCCAAGGAAGAGGGACACTGCAGAAAAAGAAGTGTTACTGTCCTGCTCCCAAGAGGGCATTACCATGACGGAGAATAAAAAGGAAAATTAAAAATACAGGTTCTGTCCTGCAATCCTTACTCAGGCAAAACTTCCACATGACTTCAATAGTGGTGTTACCTGAGGAAGGATTGTAAAATATGGCCCTATAATGTTACAGTGGAAACTATTAAACCACAGAATACCCTGGTGAAAGAAGTAAACATCGTTAGACCCATTTTACAGGTGAGGAAACAATGGCATTGAGAAATTTAATGACAAGCCCAAGAGTGAACCTGTGGCAGAGCAAGGAACAGACTGCAAGATACCTGAGTCGTAGGCCTCTACTCTAACTTCTAGACCGTGTTCCCGTTTGTGGCAGGACGCTGGCTGAGAAGCTCTTAATCAGCTCCTGCCACTCCAGCCCCAATCAAGGGGAATGGATTGGGAATGGGTGAATAGCCCTGTGCCTGCCTGGTAGCTGGCCACACCTGCCAGTCTTATTAGCCCAGAGCTATAAAGGCTGAGAGGAAGCCAGAGAAGGGGGGAAGGGAAAGGGTCAAGGTCCGGGTCCGGAACAGCACAGCAGGAAATGGGAGCCGCCTAGTCTGTTGTAGGCAAAGTAATTGTGAAGTCTGTATATAGTTGGGAACTGGTGGTGGGAAACCTTTGGAGAATAAAGAGTATGGGTGTTGCACCATACTAAAGTGTCCCTGACTCATTGAAGGGGGAGGCCCAGTGGCTAAATACCCAGGGGCGCAGCATGAACCCTGTTACTGTTTTATAAATAAAAGTGCCTCATCCCTTTAAAACATGGTTATTTCTTTCCTTTCTAGAATATTCAGGAGAAGGAAGAAAATCCGTCGCTCTCTTGCTAGTCTGTTCAGTCTCAGTGCTTCGGATTCATGGCTCAACAGCACTGTCCTTAGCAATATGGATTCTCCTGATGTAGAGGAGATTTGGAATGATGGAGATAATAAACTAGATGCCAATCAGCACTATGGCAATGGTAAGCCCACAGTAACATCACTAGTATGTTCTGTATTTAGTTAGGCTTGTCTGTTAATGACGGGATCACTGTAGGTGGATAACGATTTCCTTGGTTTTGCAGGGGGCCTCTGCTCAAATCAGCATTTAGAGCAGTGGTTTTCAAACTGTTTTTCTGGTGACCCAGTTGAAGAAAATGTTTGATGTCCGCGACCCAACGGAGCTGGGGATGAGGGGGGTTGGGTGTGGGAGGTATCTCAAGATTGGGGCAGAGGGTTGGGGTGCAGGGGTGAGGGCTGCAGGGTGGAGCCAGGAATGAGGGTCGTGGGAGGGGGCTCTGGGCTGGGGCAGAGGGTTGAAGTGTGGGAGGGGGTCAGGGCTCTGGGTTGGGGCCAAGGATGAGGGGTTTGGGGTGCAGGAGGGGGCTCCGGGTTTGTGGGGGCTCAGGGCTGGGGCAGGGGATTGGGATGTGGGGTTGGGGCACGGGCTTACCTCCGGCGGCTCCCAGTCAGCGGCACAGCGGGGTGCAGAGGCAGGCTTCCCGGTTCCTGGCCAATGGGAGTGTGGAGCCAGTGCTTAGGGCAGGGGCAGCGTGCAGAGCCCCGTGGCCCCCTTGCGTACAAGCCAGACCTGCTGCTGGCTGCTACCGGGGCACAGCGCAGTGTCAGAACAGATAGGGACTGCTAATTTTTAGTGGCCGGCCACCAGGGTCCCTGGGTGCTAAGGGGCGACACAGTGCCTTGCATTCTGTGACCCAGTACTGAGTTGCAACCTGAACTTTGAAAACCACTGAGACAGAATTTTGCGGAGCAAATTGAGCCAGTGACATGAGATGGTAACAGTGTTTGAATCCATGGAGATCTTTATAACCTAGGAGGTCCTTTTGAAACTGACTTTGGATAGGAAGCCAGTGACGATGAGAGATACTCCAGTAGTAAGTCTAATCATTTGGCCCATTGCTGTTTTCAGTCTGAGCTTTTTATATCCTCACTGTGTTAAAATTTATGAAGTTTTGATCGGCTTCTTTCCCCCTGCATTTTCCTACATATAATGGGTCTACCGATTCCATATCACTAACAGTTCAGAGAAATCCTTGTGATTGAGTCATTTCTTATGTTAAAAATCTATCAGCACAGATTCTCCACCCCTTTCCATTACTGTGAGCTAGGAAAGTTACAAATGTGCCTCTTGCAGATGACTCTGAATTTTCTTCTGAATGCAAAACCTGGATGCAAATGCCAGCAGCTGATGAATCCTCTTTTTCTAAAGATGTGGTGTTCATTCAGTCAAGAAAACAGTTCAGTGATTCCTCTCCATGCTCCCAGTTTATGGTAGATGGGTATTTCCATGAAGAGACTTTGGATCGTTCAAGTGAGTTATGTTCTTTCCTTCTCAGTTTGTTATTTGTAGAGCTGGTTGACATTTTTCAAGTGGAAAAACATGGTATTGAAAATGGCCTTTTTTGAAACTGGAGATTTTTGCAAAATTTTAATTTGGAAAAAAAGTCAATTTTTTCAATTAAATATAAAATTAAAACTTTGTAATTTTCTCCCCCCCATACCCCTCTTTTTTTCTTGTTCCTCCATATTCAGTGGCAAAATTGAAAGAGGAAAAAACTCAGGGAAATGGAGGGGGTGAGTAAGGGAGAAGATTGAGAGAGTCAAGTGTGAGGGGGACAAAAAATGAAAAAAATCTGAAACTAAAAATGTTTATGAAAAATTTCAAATACCTCATTCAGTGGGTTCCTTGTGAAACCCACTGAATGAAAATTATTTCAAATTGTTTCACAAAAACTATTTAACATTTGTGACCAAGTCTAAATTTCATTGCAATAAAAATTTAAGGTAGAAACAACTCCCTACGAATTCTTCAGGCACACTCAAAAATATGTCAGTTTCTAACATTAGTTCTCATATTGCATGTAAATACATATTATATTATATAATATTTATTATATATAGGTGCCTTAACTGCTCATTGGATACAGTTATGTTGAGATTTTCACTTTAGATTTAATGCCTGTTTTAAGTTTTTACTATATATGAATACTATATCTTTCACAAATTTCTGGTATGTTGTGTAAAATATTGACTCTGCCAGAGTCAATGGCAAAACTCCAATTGATGTCAATGGAGCTAGAATTTCATCCTGGTCTTTGACTGTAAAAATATTTTTTGAGGATTTGAAAATAAAATCTGTGAATAAAAATAAAAATCTGTTAATTTGTTTGAGTTATGGACATTTAAAAAAGACCCCTTGACATTTTTTTGATGAATTTAAACTTTTCTTGGTCCCTTTAGCAAATTCCCAAATTTTGAGATTTGTAAATTTACACTGATCTAATTATTGCAAAATCTAAAAAACAAACTATGTTTTAATTTGTTAAGGTGATTATTTTGCATTTCTGAATACTTCTCATGGCCATTTCTATGTATATCCTTATGTCCATTATCAAAAATATTTGTCCAGTTAAGGAAGATTTTGTGGGAGAATATATTTTTATATGACATTTAGACCTCGATTCGACACACTTTACAGCTTTCAAAAAAGAGAATGCAGATGTATAGTCTGTCTATATGGAGTATAGAATAATTGGGTTTGCCTCTAGTGGGTTTGATTTAACCCCCCATTGAAGACACCCATTGACTTCTGTGGAGCTGGCCCATGGTGACTATCATAGTAGAGTTTTTGGTAAAGCATCTTTTTTATCACAAATACTCTTTCCTTCACTGAATTTCAGGTTCACAGTTTCAGAGGAGGGCAACTGGAAGGAAGGAGCTACTTGTTTTCTAGTATGTCCAGAAAAAAGAATTATTATTCCTAATTTGTTTCCTTTTTTAATAGAATCCAGTGCAGTGAGAAATGTCGTTTATCAAATGATTATACTGTCCATGTGTTTAATCATTTCAGTGTGTGCAAGGTAATTTTGATTTCATCTTCATTACAATCATGCTTTATTTATTTTTATATATATATGTCAACCGGTGAATAAAACATGACATTTAGGGCCTGGTTTTCAAAGTTAGACATGCAGTATTGCAAAGATGCATTTGCAAACAAATATTTGATGTGTGTGCGCAAATTAGGTGTTTGGATGCAGATATGATACAGGGGATTTGAAAGTTGGAGAAGGGAACTCTTTCAGGGTAACTAAGTCCAACAAACCAATGTTCACGACCTGATCAGGTCTTCAGCCTAGACTCTGGGCCCCATCATCCTCCCTCGCTTTCCTTTTCCCTTCTCTGGCCTCATTCTACCATACAAGTGGCTGGTTAGGGGAACCTGGGGCATCCCACTACATTGAACTCCAGCCCAGGACCCTATAACCAGCAGCCAGGGTCTGCTCAGTCCAACTTCTTGCTGCTGGTCCCCTTGGTTTCTTTCCTACCAGGGCCTTTCTCAGGCCCATATTAACCCTTTCCTGGCATGTGTGGGGTAAACATTCCATTACATTTCATGACACTGGTCTCCTCCCAGCTCCCGCCTCCCATTACCCATCTGGGAATATTGGGGTCCTTAGCTGAAGGACCAGAATGGTAGCTGACTGAAGGCTGATCTTGGAATGTGTGGAGTGCATATTTTATTGTGTTGACCCAATATCTGTCCATCGTACAATCTAAAAACTAGGGTATTTGTTATGGCATGCATCTGACGAAGTGGGTATTCACCCACGAAAGCTCATGGTCCAATACATCTATAAGGTGCCACAGGACTCTTTGCTGCTTTTACAGATCCAGACTAGCAAGGCTACCCCTCTGATACTTGGTATTTGTTATGATTTCAGATGCTTTCTGGGAGGACGCTTTGCCACTTTGTTGGCTTTTTTGCTGCTGCTAATTTTAGTTTGTAAGTAGAAACTTCCTTTATACTTGACATACAATATTTTATTGCGTTAGATTCCAGGGTCAAATTGTGTCCTTAGGGGGTGTGTGTGTGTGTGTGTGTGTGTGTGTGTAAAATTCTCCTTGGTTCGATTAAAAGCTACATATGTGCATTTGAGGGCAGAATTTTCCCTTTAATCACATGTAGAATCATATATTTAAAATTGACTGTTCTTTTGCTCCAAAGATGCTGCCAAGTCATCTTTCATCAGTCTTGTCACATCTTCCAAAACCACCAAATTACGGTAAGCGGTGCAAGAGTATTTCAATATACTTAAGAGCTTTAGATGAAGAGGTTCTATCCATACTCCTTCTGGTCAAAAGATGACAATGAGTGATCAGTCGGTATTGCAAGAGGCTTTAGCTATTCTTGCTACTTTGTGGTCATGAAAATATTCTTTGTGTTTGAATGTTGCCTTTTCATGATTAGCAGTAAATGCAGCGAAAAAGAAAAAAATTAACCTATTAAACCATTGTCTAATGGGTCAGCATGAATGGCATAGAAGGGAGTGGTAACTTAGCCTCAGGAGCTGAATAAAGTCTGTTTCTTCATTTCTAAATGTGGCTCTGTTTCAAATTGATTTAATTCAAAGTTTTGTCTATGATTGAAACTTCTCAGCAGGCCTGCCGACAGCCATGCCGGGCCCCAGGACAGAGCAGTCAATGGGCATGGCCAGGGCTTCCAAATGCCTGCCCAGCTGCCTTTGCTGCTGCTGGTACTACCCCTCGGAGCCCTACAGCCCACCTGGGCGATGTAAAAGCACCCGGGGCTCCCGGCCACCGCTACTGTGGCAGCGGTGGCAGCCAGAGGCCCTTGGGCCATTTTAAATCAACCGGGCCCGATGGCAATTGCCCCCTTTGCCATCCCTGTCGGTGGGCCTGCTTCTCAGTACAGTAAGTGGAAAGGTTAATGTGTAATAAAGTCCTAAATGATATGAGACCAACTCAGACATAGGCCCCAATCCTACAATCACTTCTACACATGGTGGACTTTACAAAAGGTAATTCCACTGACCACACAGTAGAAGTCTGTTCTTAATTTTATAGGTGCTGCTGAGGCTAAAAGTATCTGGGAGCCTCTAGATTTCAATTTGTGGCAAGAGGGGAGATCAAAAGGGCAATATTTCTTTTTCTCAGTCAGGGGCAGGCTTTCAAGAGTGCAGTGTAACCTGAGGGAACAAGAGAAGCCAGGCAGAAGTTTTATCCTTTAGAATCACAGATCAGTATGTTGAAAGCAGAGCAGTGGAAATGGAGTATAAAGATTGGAGATCAGTGCTGAAATTGTAGATGCCGATATTGTGAGAGGCCAAGATTTTCTTAAGAATGGTAATTTGTGCACACTTTATACAGGTAGGAACAGATTATATCACTTTTCCTCACTAAGTAGAAAATCCCAATAAATGGCACTATTCACAGAGCAAGTTACTAGTAATCCTGAGTAAGGGTGGCAGTATCTGGCCATTAGAGTTCTCCTGATTCTCCTGTCAGTTTGACGCTGATGTAACTCCACTGAAGTCAGGTTGCTACCTGTATGGGTTTTCCCCAGAGACTTCAGGCTTTCAGACCTACCCACAAGGCTGTCTGTTTTAGGGTGACCAGATGTCCCGATTTTATAGGGACAGTCCTGATATTTGGGGCTTTTTCTTACACAGGTGCCTATTACCCCCGATTTTTCACACTTTCTATCTGGTCACCCTAGTCTGTTTGATTGGCTGTCCTTCCCTGTTCCCCACCTCCTAAGGAAAAGAAGGTATTTGGGGCTACCCACATGCTAATGGGCTTCCTCCTTCCTCTGCACAAGGAGCAGGCAAAGCTCCTTCCTCTCCCTCTTTTAAAGGGCCAGAAGCGCTTTTGAAGCCCGCAGTCTGTCTCCTCCCCAACTAGCTCTGCAGCCAGGCCTCTTTGGCACCCAGCACTGTGCCCCTCCCTAGGATGAGATGGGGATGGAGAAGGGAACTAAAGAGACTCCATCTGGGCTTCCTCTCTCCTGGGAGTGAGAGCCTGACTGTCCCAGCCCCTCCTGGACTTCATCCAGCACCAGAAGAAGAATGAGGAAGCAGAGCAGCTGAAGGAAGAAGGGAAACCCAACCCTAAGGAGAGGAATGGGATTGGGAGCCGCAGCAGAATCTGAAGGAGGCATGTTTGGAGGGCATGACTGATGGTGGGACTGTGAGAGGACTGATTAATTCTTTGGAGGTCTCTGTGTGAGGGCAGAGCAATGAACTGGGAGATAGAATTAGAGCAATTGGCAATGGGGCTTGTGGTTCCTCTCCTTTGGTTGCCTGTGGGCCTCAAAAGCATAGGGAATGAATTGCAGCTCCTCTCCCAGTGGACTAATGGCTCCTGCATCATCAGCAATATCCAGACTGGGTATTTGCCCCAACTACAGCCAACAGTGTAGCTGCAGGCAAGCAAAGCCACCGTTTACACAGTGGGTTTTTACCTGTTTGAAACACCAGGGTCATCACCATTGGTACAAATGTCTTCGCTTGTCTACACTAGAGTTTGCATTAGTGTAGCTACACCAATGCATGTAATTAGGAATAGTAGTGTAATCAAGGCCTGATTCAATTTATGTCAGTTTATGCACATATATGATCTACTGTTTCTTAGTTGGTAGATATGTTACTCATTATACTATATACATGAGAGGAGAAGCAGAGCTTAAACTAGATTGAAATCTTACTGATTTTTCTTCTGCTGTGACTAGGTCATGAACAACGGTGTACTACAAAGAAAGAAAATAATTCTAAACCACAAATGGCCTCTGATGAGACTTTTCAGTTTGCTACATACAATTAGAAGATTAGATGTCTTCTTCTGCCCTAACTCATGTTGAAGAGTACCTTACTCGCACAAGTAGTTCTGTGGAGTAAAATGATGCTTTTTGTGTGAGAAAGGTACTACTCCACATGAGTAAAGGTGGCAGAATCGGGATCTCTTTGTATATTGGTTGGCACAAAGCACTGTGAATCCCCATGTTAATTCCCTTCCTTCATGGACTATGGGGAGAAGAAGAAGCTCTGAATTCCCCTCAACATGCCCACAACACTTGTACCTCTGCATTAAAATGATGATTATCATCTAAGCTCATGCTTCAGGGCTTCAGGTACACACTTGTAGGGATCAGGGAGGAATTTTTCCCTCAGTGCGCAATTGGCCAGATGTATTCGGGTGTGGGGTCACCTTTCTCTGGAGCATCAGAGATTGGTGACAGCTGGAGAGGGACACTAGACAGGGGTGAGCAGTATTCTGAGGTAGTTCAGAGAAATTTCTTTTTTTAGATGCCTGATTGGTTGGTCTTGCTCATATGCTTAGGGTAAAACTGGCCACTAGATATGGGTTTCAGAAAGAATTTCCCCCCCAGGTCAGATTTTCAGGCATATCAGGGTTTTTTTCATCTTCCTCTTAGATGGGGTATGGATTGTCTGCTAGGATCATCTGGGGATATCTCACCCAATTAATTTTCTGCCATTGCAGAGGCCTCGAGTATTGGTAGCACCTCACTCTGTCCTGCTCTCTGACTGTGGCACAAACAGTTTACTCTCCTGAGAAATGAAATGCTTTGGTCTACCTAAAGTCACTGGGCTCAATATAGGAATATCTGGATGAAATTTAATGGCCCGTGATATGCAGGAGGCCAGACTAGATTGTCTAGTGGTCCCTGTTGGCCTTAAACTCTATAAAAACTGTTGGAATCAGGACATACAAAAATGTACACATTAATTTTGACATTTTCTTGCAGGAAATAATTGAAAGACTGAATCGGTAAGTAGAACGCTATAAAGGATTGTAGGGTAAGGAAAAAAAATACTCCGGAGAAGAGTGAACCATTCATTCAGATAATGAAGTCTGCAGACTCACCAGCTCAGCTGTGACTTTGTCAGAGTTTATGAGCTAATCCTGGTTAGACTTGCTCACTACTGGAATGGAAGACCTTCAAAAACAAAACAAAAACAGGTGCTTAGGAAGAGGTTTGGATGATTCAATAGGTTGCAATCCTGATTCTAAATTTGCATTGTGTTAATATGCTGCTGAGGGTGCTGTCTGTAGGATGAGCTGTACAATTAAAGTATTTTCCATTTGTGCTGAAAAGATCCCATGGACCTTTTCACCAGAAATGGGTGCTAGCCCTAGTATCCTCATCAGATTTCAGGATAACTAATTCCATCTAAACCTCCTTTCTGGTTTTATTTGGATAAAATATTCTTCATTTTCTACCCTAATTACTGAATAGTTTGGGCTGTTAAACAATTGCTGTGTCTCAGCCTAGAGGTGGTTGCATTTCAATGTGCTGGATTTAGACACAGAGATGCAGGGCCAGGTCCCTGAGCTGCTGTACATAAGTGTGGCTCCAGTGAATGAATAGAGTTACACTAATTTACACAGGCTGAAGATTTGGGCCCTAATAGCTTACAAAGCCCTTTGAGATTCTTCTCCCCTCTAATTTCTCTCCCTTCCAGTCCCATTCCCAATCCTATACCTTATTTCCAGCTCCCAGTTCTGCAGCACTCCTAATGCTTAGCTCATTATAGATCCAGGATCCTGAAACCAGTTTCCCCATGCTAAGGGGAGACAAACTGGCCCTTCCAGTGCGGCCCTCTTGCTCCGCGGTGGAAAGAGACACAGAAGGGGTGGCACTAATATCAAAATACCCTCTAGAACCTCCTCCTCCCATTTGTCTAGTGAGGAGCAGGAGGAAGAGTGGGGCTGTGGTCTGATCTATGTTCCCTCAGCACCTGGAGGTAACAGCCCTGTTTTAGGCTCCCTTGTTGTGCTCAGTTGAGGAACTGAACTGCGGCTGCATACTTGCAGATCCCACATGGAGAATCCTTGAGATAACATATATAAAAAGAACATACACCCTGAGATAGAAGCATCTGAGAATTTCACAGACAAGTTTTGACCATTCTTTCAGGTTTCCTCAAGGCTAAGAAGAAAAATGTGCATCCCAGTCATCAAGTGTACAAATTAGTTTACAGCATCCCTTGTTGGAAATTAGATGGCAGACATTGTCCTATAAACGTTGTCCCTTGCTTTTCATAAACACATAAAAGCAGACAAGTTCTTAATGTAATTTTCAGTATTTAATTAACAAATTTCACTCTTCTTTCCTCACCAAATCTAGGTTTGCCAGCATGTACAGACCACTTATCTGGAGCCATTTTTCTTTTGCCCGTGAGAAACTAGCAGAATTTTCAGAGCTCTTTCTCCCAATAACACAAAATCATTTTATTTGGACTGTACTTGGATCCTTTCACAGTTTGCTAGGAAGCCAGGCTTTCCACTAGTCTTTTTTGCACCCAATCCTGCAAGCAGAACCATGCAGGCAGACCCCTATGACCACATGGAACCCCTTGATGCCAGTGGGGCTCGGCATAGGGGTCACCCAGGCTTTGTAACTTGCAGGATTTGGGGCCTTGGAGACTAAGATAGTGGAAAAAAATGTCTAGCAAGCCCTACAAATCCATCACTTGTTGATGTCTAAACCGTTTTCACTAATGTTGCTGCTCTGGCCATAGAACATGCATTACAGTCTTGAAATAACCTGTTGTCAAACTGTTTAAAAGCTGAGAATGGTTCTGGATAGTGGTAAATTGGACAATATACTTAAAACTCTTCAGGCCTTCATTGTCTCATCCCTGCCACAGCCTTTTGGCCTTTATTTCTATTCTGGGTTCTTTCCCATTGATTTTGAAGACAGAAAAATGAGTGTTAGAAACACAAGAAAAGAGAGAAGGGAAATTAATTGTGCCAGAATAGTGCTTCCTGTTAGAGACCAGAAGTCTCTTCAGAAAAGTCAGGAGTCAGAGGGTTGGAAGAGCAGCTGGATACGCCAGAATCATATGGTTAACGTAACATATAAAGAGTCCATGACCTTTATTTTTAAAGCATTGAACCTTATTTTTCTGAAATTGGATTTAAGAGACAATGCTAAACATTAATCCCCTTGAATGACCAGTGTGATCACTGTTCTATGACTACGCTATTTCATAACTAGTTTGTTATACCTACCAAGTATTCCAGTTTAGCTAACACAGTGTAAAATTTCATCTTCCCGTAGTATAAAATGATGAAAATGTGATCGCATAGTATTGTCTCAAAATCTTTCTGCCTTCGCTGCTTCTGGTCTGCTTATCCCCCATTGTGCTAAAACTGGCACCAGTGGTGCCACAGTTGCTAAATCTGAGCAGTAATGCTGCCTGTGGAAAGGCCAACTCCACAGGTGGGATGCGAACAGGCTGGCAAGCATAGTAGAAGTATCTGTAAACTTTTGTAAAAATTAATTTTAAAAAATTGAAGGTTCTAATGAAGGAAAAAATGAAATGATAAATCACAGTTCAGCTGCCTGTATTTTTATAGTTACTCACCTTTATGGCCATCCTCAAACAGGATACACTTGTGTTTGTGAGAATGAATCCTTGGAGATGTGGGGAAATGAAGGAAAGCATAGTGCCAATTATTTAAAATGAATGTGCCAACCTTTCAAGGGGTAAATATCATTCTGGTTGTATTTTAAATGTAAGACTCAGCACCAAAAACTCAAGCAGGGGAAACAGCCCTGTTATCTATTTTGGATATTAAAATACTGTTGCTGAGTATGTTAAAAAATTAAATTAAAAAAAATAAATTTAAAATTAATGGAGATATCCCATCTCCTAGAACTGGAAGGGACCTTGAAAGGTCATTGAGTCCAGCCCCCTGCCTTCACTAGCAGGACCAGGTACTGATTTTGCCCCAGATCCCTAAGTGGCCCCCTCAAGGATTGAACTCACAATGCTGGGTTTAGCAAGCCAATGCTCAAACCACTGAGCTATCCTTCCCCCTCTTAAATATTTCCCTGATAAAAATAGACCAGGTGAGAAACTAACAGTCCAGTATTTATAGTTTAAATAAAGACACCAGGATGTACTTCAGGCAGAGAATCCTGAAGTAAAGGAAAATTGCTTCACATAATAATAATAATAATTAATAATAAATACAATTATAGTAAATAATAAATTGAGAGGCACCACACAACTCCATATTTTTCTTGTAGTACAGATGATAAACTTGAATAATTCTGTGAATATTACATAATTCAGCTTCCTTATTCATTTTAACTCTAGAGTGATAGATGACCGTGTGGTATTTATATATATATATATATATATATGTATATATTGTTACTTATGATATGCTAGTTATAATGGGTCCTCTTTTTAAATGTACTTTTAATCTCAATGAGGAGAAAATTCTCTATTATTTTAAAATAATTCCTAGGAATTCATCATGAAACTAGAATCAAACTTTTTATTGCCTTGCTGGAATGAAACACTGAGTCACAGTTAATCAAGGCTGATGAAAGAGTAAAGCCAACATTTTGTAACATGGGTGCCTAAATCCATATTTAGGCTCCTAAGTAAAAGTAGATTGACTTTTGAAGTGCTGAACATCTGCAGCTTCTGTTAATAGGAGAATCAGGCTCAGGGTATTTTAAACAATATTTCTAGTGAAGTACAAACATTTGTTGACTGCTGGTTAGTGTGACATTTGTGTACTATGAGATGGCTACTGTAATCTAAAGTCTCTACCTTCAGTAATTGAGCTCTTGTTCAATTTTAATGTATTCAATTAATTAAAATACAAATCCAATGAGGAATTTTCAAGATGCACATGTAACAATAAACTTATCACCTTTTGCTATTATAATCTGTGTTCACCATGCCCTGATCTTTTGTTTGGTCATTCCTTGCTGTGTAAAATCAAATTTCAGGCCCAATCCTGCAAATACTTGACACCAGACATATTGCTTATTCTAGTGAGGAAACTGGGTTCTCAACGGTAGCAAGCATTATGCCCAGCAGTGTTTGTAGGAGCCCTTAGATTGTAAGCTCTTTGGAGCAGGGACACATCCGTTATTATCCATCTGTGGAGCACCCTATACACCTTTGGAACTACACTAACAATAAGTAGCCCTCAGAACTGAAGGGTGTGGTAAAAAAAGAGCACCAGTACATAAAATAGGTACAGACTTTGGGCCCAGTTCTAGGGGATCTGGCCCTTCACTTGTCCTATACCTTTATTTTATAATGTGCTTATATATTAGAATGTAAATCGAGAACAATTATTACTTGTGGGCAGGTATTAATAAAGAATCTCGCTAAGAATTGCACACATTTGTTACCTCCGTGTGCTTGTTATATCTTGTTGTTTAGATTGTAAGCTTTCTGGGGCAGGGAATGTTATTCATTCTGTGTTTGGACAGCAGCTAGCACAAGAGAACCTAATTTGGTTGAGGCCTTTAGGAGCTACCACAATAGAAATGTTTAATAGTAATTAAAAGTCTTATAGAGATTTGATGAAAAGAGAGAGGTGCATATCATAAATTGGCATAAACCAGCAGATGACCACCACCTAAGGTTCTGATCCATAGTGTTTGAACAACTGAGAATTGCAGAGCCACATCAAATGCTATAGGACTCCATCTTGCAGTTCTTACTCAGATGAACAGTCTCATAATGGAACCCAATATACAGTATATTCAAAATATTTCTAATGAAGAGTAACATTAATGGTATAAAGCTTATTTTGTCATTATGCAGTAGACACTTTATGTTGCATTGTATCATTTGTTTTAAAAAATAAACTTTTAATATATTAAAATGATATTGTGAATTTATTCAGTTAATATACGGCTGTCATGAGCAACCGTGACCATATCGCTGTATAACCCCATCTGCTTCCTCTGTTTGTCATACTGCTCATTGTGTCATGTCTGCCATCTAGATTTTAGGAGCAAGGATTATGTTGTTCTAAGTCTTGTGTGCAGGTTCTAGCACATTTTAGGGTGTAACAAAATAATAAGCAACAAAAGGGATTTATGTAAATATTGAAAACTGCCTGTGTATGAAAAGACAAATATCTGCACAAACATTAAATGAATTTATACAATATTCGTTTTACAAATTACATTAAGCTATATTATTATATTACACTAATGTCTAAGAGCCGCGACCAAAATCAGGGCCCTATTGTGCTAGGCACTTTACATATACATAGGTACAGAAAGTCCCTATGTTGAAGGATTTACTATCTAAATAAGGTTCTAGCCACTGGCAGCATTTTCCCCACTGTGCTGTCTAGGCTTGCTCTGAGCAAGGTTAGATGACACAGTGGTAAAAATGCCAGAGTCCTGTCTACACAAGCACTCCCACCAGGAGAGTTGCACCAGTGGGGTAACAGTAGAAAACTTTGAGGGGGAAAAAGTGTAGTGTAAAGACAGCCTTAACAAAAAGGAGGGAGAACTTCTGTAATTTCACTTACCTAGAAGATGCACCTCTCTCTCAGAAGTTTTCGACCCTGATTCCCTCTGTATTGATCCTGGTGACTGAATTATCCTGTGGTCTGAAATAGTGTCAGGGCATCTGTCCCACCATCTGTGCTACTGTCTCTCACTCTCACAGCATGCCCTCTGGAACTCCATTAGCAAGCCGCTTTTTATATCCCCTGCAAGCAAAATTCTGTCTCTAGTTATGTCTCCCATTTCATAGGCTGATATGCATGTGGTACCTGGGTGAGCCCTAGCGTCCACCAAGGTCATGAGAAACATAGACAGCTGAACTCAGAGCGCCTCCTGCAGGAGAAGAATGCCTTGCTGGCTCTAAGACTATCCACAGGAAATAATTGTACTGAGAATTTGTGTGAGGTTTACTATTGTCCATGGGTGGAATCCTGGCCCAACTGAAGTCAAAGGGATTTTTGCCATTGTCTTCAACGGGACCAAAGTTTCACTTCATGGTTGATTTAATTCCTGCACTTCTGTTCATTCATACCAATTAGCCACTTACCACCTAAGAAGCAAAATTTGACATCTCATTTTTGCCTAATCTGGAACATTAACATGTGCTTTGAGCAAGCCTTATGTTTTTAGTCATAAATCTCCTTCAGGGAAATCAGGAAGGAAATGTGTCCTTTCCTGCATTGTAAATTAGCCAGATTTGTTGTGATTTTCTTTTTCTTTTTCTTCTGAAGCATCAGGTAGAATGCCTGCAGAAGGTTGGATACTGGCCCAGATGAACCAGTGATCTGGTCTGGTGAGATAATTTAGAAGATTCTGTATAAAATTTACATTCTCCACAACGTAGTCAAAAACATTTTAAACATGCTGTGCTTAATCTTCTCTGTCTGATTGGTGTGGAATAGCCATCAAAGAGAAGAGCGAGAACCCTATTGCTTGGGAGACTGAAACAAGACTGGACAAAATCCTATTAATTAGTATTATTTATTTTATTATGTGAGCACCAAAAGGCCCTGTTGTGCTAGGTCCCATGCAAACAGACACACATTGAATCCCTGCCCCAAAGAGCTTACAATCAAACTTGAAACAAAATGCAACAAGTGGGTATGACAAACAGTGGGAGACAAAGAAAGAAATAAAGTATAGGAAACAATCTTGCGCAGGCAGGGCATGGTCTAGGCTCTTGCCATCTGTATGGTTCTGTAAAGTGCACCTTGAGCCACCAGATGGTGCCATATAACTATATATTTCTTTGTCCTTTATGTGGCTTTATTAGTTGTGGGCCAGATAGACAAGGAGAACCAAGGAAGTTAAACTATTGACTGCCATCCTCCTTATATCTCATTAGCTGTGCAAAAACATAGAACATTTAAATCAGTGACCCCTTTTTTCTTATCCACCTGTGTGGTTATATAAATAAAATGTAAAATTAGAAAGCTGCATAGCTGCCAATTTTTGTGCGGCTCCATATTTGCCTATAATTTTACTGCAGTTTACAAAAGCTGTGGATTTGTTGCTAGTGGAAGGTGTTGACCTGGCCACCCGGAAATCCTCAGTTTACAAGGCAGCAATAGGGCAGGTTTCCCACATACACTGCTCTGCCAGCATGTCTCAAGAAACAGGGGCAGTTCAGTCTCCACAGTTGGCTTCTGTGGTGAATTTGCCAATAATACAAAGGTTGGTGATTATTTTGCAATGTAGAGAATCAGATACTATGGTGATGAGTGCAGGATAAGTACAGAATAGGAGCTGAAACTGAGACCCATAAACATATCTCATTTAGGGGCCACCGAACATGCATTAGATGGCAACAATTTTTACTACCTAGTGAGTTGGACTAGATTCAAACTGGTGAAAGGCTCTGTAGCTCTTTAGCAATGTCTTGCGGTATCCACCCCAAGTAAATGCTAATGTGTGCTTCAAAAATGTATGTTTTCTTGAAAGATACATTTATTAAATCAAGTTCTGACATTTTTGGAAATTACACAGGCAGTGTTTTCTTCTCTCTGTACACACAAGCAAAATCTCCACCCACTGTTCTCAGTCTTCTATAAACACACACTACAATCAATTGCCCCACCATGTTCTTAAAAAGGGCAGTTTTCATTAATCAAAACACAAACAATAAAGATACGACAATAAAATAAATATTAATGCAACATCCAAATTCACTACTGAACACAAGATTTTGCAATTTAAAATCATTTCAACAATTATAATTATTCCAGGGGCCTCAAAAAACCTGAGGTGTCCTATATTTATATATAGTTTTTTGTACTTTTAAAATATATCTAAATAAAAAAAGTTAAAGTTGCAAAATAAGGAACTCAGAAGACAGTAAATGCCAGAATTATGGTTACCCAGGCAACCTTAATACTACACCCTTTTACAGATAAAAAAGGATGCAATCTTCAATTACATGAACACATACTATTTTTCCCCATATGAGTGGTTAGTAAGGTGTGAACCCAGAACATTCAAATCTACAGCACAGACCTTTACCAGGGTGGTTGCAGAATTAGGATGTTATTTTGTGTGTGGACCAATTTTTGAAAGAGGACATATGACCCAATTTGTCAGTGGGTCACAGAGCAATGTTGCTGTCAGGACTGAGATCCCCACTTTGAACTTTAGGGTACAAATGTAGGGGCCTGCGTGAAAAACTTCTAAGCTTAACTACCAGCTTAGCTCTGGTTCGGCTGCCACCATCAATGG